>NC_136519.1:88551273-88558773 GCF_053919585.1 Euprymna scolopes | reverse complement strand
CCTGATCAATATTAAATGGGTAACCATTTGGCACTTTCAGGTGCTTTATGTGCTCTCCAGTTATATCAGCATTGTTTCTAGTCACCTTGGCCTTGTCCTTGCATTATCAATTAAATTTCCAAAGAGAATAACAACCTTCACTCCTACGCGGAATGTTTTTTTTTAATTCACCAACTGGTACTTTGGTGGTGTGTATTCGAATTCCTGAAAACTAAGTCATATATCTTCTAAGTTAAATAACAATAAAATACTTGGTTTCCAAGAGCCTACGACAATTATAAACGCCTGTACAAAACAAGTCTTGAAATTTATTGTAGTACCTTGTAATACAACACAGGTACTTGGTGTGTTTATGCGTTTGTGAGTGTGTGCGTGTGTGTGTTAGTGTAATATGATGTAGAAAGAACATTTCTTTTTTTTACACAGAGATCACCACTTATCAAGGCCCGGAAGTCACTCAGGGATAAGGGTTATTGCAAGTACATTACGTTAATGTGGAGATTTGCTGAAGTGTTTACTTAAGGGGGCGGTTCATTAGGAATTTGTCAACATTGGACTTGAACACATCCAAGTTGTAGTCCGGAGGGAAGCAGGCAGACGGAACAGAGTTCCACAGGCGTGCAGTTCTAAGAAATAAGCCTTGTTCATGGAATCCGCGTTTTGATTTAGGCACAGATAGAGAGTGGGGGAAATTTTTCACAGTGGGTTCAGCTAGACGGGTGTTTTTCGTGAAAGATTGGCGAGGGGGGACCAGAGATTTGAGTTCAGACAGGCACCTGCCATGGAAATAACGATAAAACAAGGATAGGCTCGCAACGTCTCTTCTGTGGGAGAGAGGTTGCAGGGTAGAGAAAAGGGCATCCCCCACTGAGCCACGGAGTCTATTTTGTACTCTGTCAAGGCAGGATAGGCTGTTTTTAGCAGCTCCTGGCCAGATATGGAAACAGTATTCCATCCTTGGACGTACTTGGCTTTTATATATAGAGAGAATTGCATCAGTAGTGAGATATCTTCTGGAGTGGTAGAAGGATCCCACCATCTTTCCAGCGACCTTGGCAACAGACTTGATGTACGTGTTCCATTTCAGATCAGGAGTAAAGGTCAAACCCAGAAGCTTGTCAAAACACGGGCCCTTTAAAAATTTTACGTCACTATCTCTCAGATCGCCTAAGCCTCCAGCGATTTCTCCTTCTACTTTTATCTGGCTTCGATTCAAACATTTTCGAATCTCTCTTGAGGTACTTCCGGATGGCTTACTGTTTTAAAATTTATATTGTCCTTAGCTGCCTCATACTCCAGACTATACAGAAAGTGATCCTAATCATCGCAAACGTTCGTAAAACATATGCCCACTTATAAAGTTTTGTTCTAAATCAGTGGCACACCTAGATTAACACTCATATTCAACTTTTTTGTCTCCGTAGTCAACGTTATGCGGATAAACATATTTCTATGTGTCCTTTGTGATATTTTCCTCTTTCCTCCATACTTTTTGAGGGGAAGGGAAGATCGTAGGAACTGTTACACTTGCTACTTGAGATTATGATGATATATATTCTACTCAAGGTTGAAATCATATTTCACAAATAGTTCAAACACTTTTTACATCTATAAATTATTTAGCTCTCAATCTTTATGGCAGCTTGCACTTATGATTTTGCAAAAATAAATTCATTAGATTTATAATTTTATATCATGCTTAGTTTAAAATCATCTATTTGCTAGTGCCCGTTGTAATTTAGATATATAATAAGCTCGATATGTAAATATCCTAGAGCTTATTTAATATTTAGTAATGTGATTGATAATTTAAAAATCAAATTATAATTACATTAAAAATCCGTTTCATAAGAAGGTGTCTATTTTTAATATATATTCATGTATATATTTGTGTATGTATGTATGTATAATATAGTGCTTAAACCAAATTTCTATTTTATTTCTATCTCTAACCCATATTAATTTTCTTATCAAGTTTAGATCCATACATTTATTTTAATTTTTTCCATGTACATCTGCCTTACTTTTAATGCTAGGTTTATTAATGGTGTCTTTCACATTTAATAAAAACCCTTCACAATATTTGCTGACGATTAAAAAAATTATTAAAAAAAAGTATATGCAATAATTATTGTCCGTAACTTGGTGTCTACCACAATAAAAACACTGTTTTCCGAAACGATCGTACAAATAATTGATTTTGTTGTTGTTCTTTTTTATGAAACGGATTTTTAATTTAATTATAATTTGATTTTTAAATTATCAATCACATTACTAAATATATATATATATATATATATATATATATATATATATATATATATATATATGTGTGTGTGTGTGTGTGTGTGTAGTAGAACAACTGTGCTGTAATATTTACTTCGCTGTGAGTGGGTGTATACATTTTGTTCCAGCGACGAAATTCCCCCAATTATTGCTGTCACGTTGGGCTGGTCTATCTCCTACTTGTCTCTCCCTCCTGGATAGGGTTCAAAAGAGAGTCACCAACCTAATAAATCCTGAATTGGCATCTAAGATTTAGCCTCTATCCCCGGGATGAAATATTGCATCCCTCTGCCTGTTCTACAAGTACTTTAATGGTGAATTCTCTGACAAACTACAAACACTTGTACCCCATCGACGTAAATACTTTCCTAAAACCTGACAAGCTACTGAATCCCACCCCGACACGGTAGAGATCCCTAGTTGTAAGAAAGTCTTCTACTCCAATAGTTTCTTCCTCAGAACACCACGACTTTGGTACTCCCTTCCAGGATTCTGTTTTCCAACTGTACTGACATGTAAAAGTTAAAGTTCAATGTGAACAGACATCTTTCTGCCTATCTCCCTTCATAATGCCCCTGCAACTTATGTCGCCAATAGTAGCTGCCTTCTTCAAAGTGTCACTGTGCCTTGTTATGGATGAAAACTGAATAATAAAAAGAGAACAGTTATCGATGGTTAGTTGTTCAACATATGTCCCGGAAGTGATTGCTTCCCAGCAGACAGAACAGTTTCCGATGGCTAATTGTTCTACACAAGCCCTGGAGATGACTCTTACTCAGTAGACAGTTCTCGAGTTAAAATCAACAAACTATTCTTCCCGTGTTAGAACGAAGAAACCATATACGAAGTTGTTACAAAAAAGGTTTAATATCCATGGAACAATTCTGGTTTATTATTGGTTGGTAGCAGAACGTGAATTAATTTGATTCGTTAGTTTCTAGCAGCATCGTTTGCAAATAGAATCTCCTGACTCTGGAACATCATCCCTCATTAGACTTCTTATGACACCATGTGGCTCCTAGCGCCATCAGCTGCATGGAGACAGGGTAGAGTACAAGTCAAAAATCCGTTCTTGACACTAAACACGACAGGCGAGAGGCCGGGAACTGGTTCAGCATCTGTCGGACTGAAGTACATAGCCTTGGTATCACTCAGGAGGTCCACCCTCCCAGGCCTTGCCATCCGGCTTTCCGATGGGGCAAGTTAAATGCTTGTTGCGTGGGACACCCCGACCTGGGATATCCGACCGGGATACCCCGGCAATGTTTGTAATTGCAAGAGTGCCTCTCCTTAAGGGGAGCTTTTTTGAGCCCCACTTTCTCGGCCTTGTATCAGATATTCGTAATGTGGGCAGTAGGTTTAATATCTACCTCGTTAGACTTCAAAAATATAGCAACAACGTCCTTTTTTAGTTTTTTAAAAACTCAGCTGGTATCAGGATTAACTTGATATACTGCGTGCACATTGTAAAATTATTTCCGTGTAAAACTTATTATTATTTCCTATTGATCATTTGTTTTATTCGGGCTACTGTCGTCAACTTTGATGTAACTTCTACAACGTTTTATCCTATACTAGCTGTACCCGGTCACGCGTTGCTGTGATTTAATGGAAACAGAAAAACTGCTTACGATTACATACATTCCTCCCCCGTCTAAACTTCGCAAAGAACATCTTGTTCTTCTTTTATCACGCTAATCTCATCGATTACACTCATGGATTTAACAAAAAAAAAAGTTTTTAAAAATAAAATTTTTATGATTTTTATCCTTAAGTACCATTCTTTATTACTAATCATTTTTTTACACGGTGGTCACCACTTATCAAGGCCCGGAAGTCTCTCAGTGATAAGGGTTATTGCAAGTACAGTACGTTAGTGTGGAGATTTGATGAAGTGTTTACTTAAGAGGGCGGTTCATTAGGAATTTGTTAACATTGGACTTGAAGACATCCAAGTTGTAGTCAGGTGGGAAACAGGCAGAAGGAACAGAGTTCCATAGGCGTGCAGTTCTAAGAAAGAAGCTTTGTTCATGGAATCAACTTTTTCATTTAGGCACAGATAAAGAGTGGGGGAAATTGTTCACAGTGGATTCGGCTAGACGGGTGTTTTTCCTGACAGATTGGCGAGGGGGAACCAGAGATTGGACTTCAGACGAGCACCTGCCATGGAAATAACGATAAAGCAACGTCGCTTCTGTGGGAGAGGTTGTAGGGTAGAAAAAGGGGCATCCCCCACTAAGCCACGAAGTCTATTTTGTACTCTGTCAAGGCAGGGTAGGTTGTTTTTAGCAGCTCCTGCCCAGATATGGCAGCAGTATTCCATTCTTGGACGTCTACCTGTGTACATTTCCCACCAAACTACTCTGTCAATTTTCGGTTTTAGACTTGATATTTGAAATAAGGAATATTGAGATTTCGAAAAATATTCTTAACCGGTTTTGGGCCAGGTGGGAAGCAGGCAAACGGAACAGAGTCCCACAGGTTTGCAGTTCTAAGAAAGAAGCTTTGTTTATGGAATCCGCGTTTTGATTTAGGCACAGATATAGAGTGGGGGAATTTTTTTACAGTGGATTCGGCTAGACGGGTGTTTTTTTTTGTGAAAGATTGGCGAGGGGAGACCAGAGATTGGAGTTAGAGAATTGCATCAGTAGTGAGATATCTTCTGGAGCGGCAGAAGGATCCCACCATCTTTCCAGCGACCTTGGCAACAGACTTGATGCACGTGTTCTATTTCAGATCAGGAGTAAAGGACAAACACAGAAGCTTGTCAAAACGCGGGGCTTCTCTTAGACGAGAGCCATCCATTTCAATTGATGCCAATATCTTGGAAAAGTAGAATGTTATATTCATGTAGCAAATTGCGATAATTTAAAGAGTGTATACATTTTAGTGAGATTTGTATATAATTCGCATTTCTTCAATCATACATAACAACCGACCAAATGTGCACACTAGTGTCTACGTGTACCATTTCTTCTAATGGACATTACCGTGATTCGTGTTTGCTTCTTTTCCTTCGTTGCTTCTCATTATTACAAAACGACTAATTTATTCTTACTTTCCGTCTTTTTATCCCCATCTTTCTTCCGCCACCAGAATTTCTATGATTTGCTTTAGAGAGTAATTACACCTCGTCAATCTAAATGGTCACTACCAACTTACAGTTCATCAATGCCCTGAGGGGCAGGTTTCTATTCGAGATAATGTAACGCTATTTACATGCACGAAAACTTCACTTAGCTTAGATAATATATCTTAAAGAATACTACCACTTTAAATATGTGTATATATTAGGCTCCTTATGGTATGAAATATTTTGATAAGGATAAAACCATGTAAGTTTCGCGTCCAACATATGTATATCTCTGCTAGGTCTTCGCCTCGCACGTGATTGTGAACATTATCAAGATCTCCCACGTGATCGTTCTCTTGATGTTTTTATAATAGTGTTACTCCGTTGACTTAATTGCTAGAGAGTTGGATTGATATTGTAACAGTCATATTACATAGTCAGGGATAAAACGTGTCATATGTTGTATGCATAGGGAGTTGGGGGAAGTTGTTCTTATAACGGCATTAGATTATAAACGTATAAATTGTATGTATGTGTGTCAGCAAGGAAATATGATATCGACATATAAACTGAATCATGTATCAGAGAATTATTACACGGGTATATATTACAGTTCATATTTACAAAAAGGTATCATTTTTCGAAAGAACAATAATATATGCCTCATACCTTTCTTGAAGGGTTCTTTTATATTCACTGCTGAAACATTAAATAGCCAACACTTTGGGTTCTCTGTTCTTCTGTCGTCTGAAACCACAGACAACACTTAATATTTTAAAAATATAAATTTATTTCAGTTGTCTCAAATGGTCTATCCTGCATTAACAGAGTACGAAATAGACTTCGTGGCTTAGTGGGGAATGCCCTTTTCTCTTCCCTGCAACCTCTCTCCCACAGAAGAGACGTTGCGAGGTTGTCTTTGTTTTACATTTATTTCCATGGCAAGTGCTCGTCTGAGCTCCAATCCCTCGTCCCCGCTCGCCAATCTTTTACAAAAAACACTCGTCTAGTTGAAGCCACTGTCAAAAATTTTCCCCACTCTCTATCTGTGCCTAAATCAAAACGTGGATTCCATAAACACAGCTTCTTTCTTAGAACATCACGCCTGTGGAACTCTGTTCCGTCTGCCTGTTTCCCACCTGACTACAACTTGGAATTCTTCAAATCCAACGTAAACAAATTACTGATGAACCGCCCCCTTTAGTAGACACTTTATGAAATCTCAACACTAACGTACAACGTACTGTACATGCAATAACCTTTATCCCTGAGTTGCTTCCGGGCCTTGATAAGTGGTGACCTCCTTGTAAAAAAACACGGAAGAAGAAGATGGACACAGAACAATATATGACGAACTGTTGCTACATGTTTTCTACGCAACGCAACTTATTCCATTAAACATAGTAAACATTCTTATCCATGTATTGATCTATATTATATTGTGGTCAACATAATATTTATGTAACCCCAAGGATTTCTCATTTAAAAGAAAAAGTGGCGCCCTCACACTATTAGACCTGTAGTTTAAATGCAAAATCCGTTGAAAGTAGAAAAGATCGCGTATAATCTATATATCTATAAAAGTGAACGTGTCTGTCTGTCTGTGTGTCTGTGTGTCTGTCTGTCTGTGTACATTTCCCTACGCAATAACGCTGTCAATTTTTAGTCTATAGTCTCGAAATTTGAAATACCGGCTACTGAGATTTGGGAAAATCGATGTGACGGGTGTCAGTCAGAAATTTGGCTGTTAAGGGGTCAAATTTCAACGATTTTACCTTTCAGAACTCTACCAAACTCCTCCGACTATTTTGGGTCTAGACACTTGAAATTTTAGATTTAGGTTCCTTGAACATTGATCTAACCTTATAAAGTGATTTGAGCCCGAAACTATAAATTTTAAGGGGTCATAATAGGGGTCAAAGTTTTTAAAAAATAACCATGTTTTTGATTTTTTGATTTTTTTGCACAGCATACACCTCCAAACACCCGAGCAACGCCGGGCACCCCTGCTAGTAAATATATACACCTGAACCGTTTACGTTAATGTTATTTGTTAATATTTAAAAAGCAAGTTGCGAATTCTATTTAATATCATTTACAGATTTACAGCTTTAATAGTTTTTTTTTTAATCGAGATTGTT
>NC_136519.1:88378773-88548773 GCF_053919585.1 Euprymna scolopes | reverse complement strand
CTTCACCTCATCTATTTATAAATGATAAAACAAAACCAATTTGAAGAATAAAAGAAAGTCTGCCCTGAAAGCTTTCTATCCTTAATAATGAGGATAAACTATTCACGTCAGGCTGCTAATAAAGAAAAAAAAAACAACAACATCCTTTTCGGCTTCTTTGTCTCCGCAGCACACAATGACATGAACTCGTTCACCTTTACTCGGCAATGAGAGGTAGTTGCTTTTCTCTTTATATTTTACTAGCATGTGTCATGGCCCGGATTTGTCCGGTCGTAAACTACGCTTAAATATGATATTTTAATTTGTCAATAGTTCGTATATAATTTTATAGTCATGATTTAAAAAAAAAAATATATATATATATATATATTTGTGTGCCACCAGCTAAAATCGAAACCGAAAGCGAAACTGTAGCATTCAAAACTGGTGACGTTAAACCTGAACCAACGGGACACGCATATAAACTGATTAAAAATAAAAATTAACTAAGATTAATGTATAAATATCTATAACATTTTTTTCAATTTTGACACAGTTTTGACCCCTAGAAAACGATTTAACCCGCCAAAGGACCGTAACAGAACGATTTATAATAACCAATCATGTGGGGCCCCTAGCGCCGTTTTGCGAATCATAATTTTTTTTTTTTTTTTACAAGGGTGTCACCACTTATCAAGGCCCAGAGGCCACTCGAAGATAAGGGTTAATAGGTATACATTAGTCATTGTGATTTTAGCATAGTAAACAGTGGGAATTTTGAAACTTGGATTACTTAGGGGGACGATTCAATTAGAACTTGTTCACATTGGACTTTTTCTTTTTTTTTTCATAGGTATCAACTCATTATCAAGGCCAAGAGGCCACTCAAGGATAAGGGTTAAAGAGTGTACAGTAGAAATTGGACACTATAATAATCATTAGTAATGAAAATTTGTTAAATTTGATAACTTATATGGAACGGCTCATCAAGAACTTATTTACGTTAGACTTGAAGACAACCATATTGTAGTCAGCCGGAAAGCAGGAAAACGGAAGACAATTCCACAGGCGTGCAGTTCTTTTGGAAGAGATAGAGTTTGAAAATATGAAGACATGCAGAGAGACTGAGAGACAGACACATTGCCTTTTCTATATTGGATTATTAACAAATTCTAGCCGAGCGGGTATCCGGCTTTGCCCGGTTGTTACATACGCTTAAATATGATATTTTTATTTGTCCAGATTTCGTATATATTATTATAGATTCGTGGTTTCAAAAGTAAAATAAAATAGTATTTGGGCGCCATCAGCTAGACTCGAAACCGAAAGCAAAACTTTAGCATTCAATGCTGGTAATGTTTCTGCTATACAAACGTGAACTGATTAAAAATAAACTAAGATGAAGGTACAAAATGTTCAACAATTTTTACCCAATTTTCGACCCCATAAAAACTATTTTTACCGGTTAAAGGACCATAATAAAAATCCAATTCTTTGAGGCCCCTAGTGCGCGTTTATGTTTCGGTAGAGTTTGAAAATATGGAGGCAGACAGACAGGCATGCATATTGCCTTTTATGAATTAGAATTATAATTTTACAGCGGAAAACGGCATTGTAAATCTCAAGATCATACAACGTTAATCAATATTGGCCACACATCTGTCAGCGTTTTCTCTTGGATTTTTTTTTTCAATCATAAAATTTGAAAAAGTATGGCGAGTGATATTGACACGAAAAACATTGAAATAAAATTAGAAATAAATATTATGAAACGTATTTATGGACACAATTGAAACCACAAATAGATTTGATTCTTTACTCCAGCAAATAAGCAAATTCTTAGGGCGTTCTAAAAGTAATGTCACTCTTTTTTCTATATCGTCTTATGTGATCAAATCAATGACAAAATACGTCGTTTATGATGATTGAAATTATGTTTTCATAACGAGAACCTTTCATCTCTATGTTAGAGATATTTACGGTGTTAAACTCCATCAGTTACGCGCATAAGAAGCAGAGAATGAATCCCTGGCAAAAGGCTCATTAAAAATGGTTGTGCCCATGAAGAAAAATAACTTTTGGTATACAGATTGACGTTCGTTTTTTATGAAAATACTCCCGTTTGCGTAGTTATTTCACTTTCCGTCCCCAACAAATGGTGAGTGAACCTGTAAATTCACCCTTGTCCGTTCATACGCACTTTTTTAATAATTACGCCATAGAATGTTTTTGGAATTTTGTACAAACATTTAACATGATATGAGAAAAAAGTAACAAAACGGATTTCCGTGGAAAACCCTGGTCGTCTCCCTTGGTGTGTTTTTCGAGCTAAAATGGCTAAAATTGACACTTTTGTGCTTATTAAAAAAAAATTGACGCCTTGGAATTTTACAAAACTTTCTGAAAAGTTGTAACTAACGGATTTCTATATAACTTTGTTTGTCTACTTCGCGATAACTCTTGGGTATACCTCAGGGGTTCTTTTAGTGCTAATGAAAACACTCCATTAAAAAAAAAAAAACTATTTTACCATATTTGTTCAAAATGTTTTGTGTATGTCTATTAAGAAGTTTTGCATAGTGCTGAACTTACATTTTAATATGTTAAGGCCTTTGTGGCTTTTGTGTCTAAAAAGGGGTGTAAATGATAGTCTCAATTCTTTCTTTTTTTACATGGTGCAGGACTGTAATTTACTTATGGTCATGCCTAAAACTGCACCGTTTGTTAATTTTCACCAGGATTTGACGTCCCCTGGGGACTTTAGGGGCTGAATGCGGGGGGGGGTTAATGTTAAACTTGGTCAGTTATTAATGCCTCGTTCACTGTACAGGCACGGAGCACCATGCATGTTGCACTTGTTTAATTAAGAAAATTAGGGATTTTTTTTTACACAGTGATCACCACTTATCAAGGCCCGGAAACCACTCAGGGATAAGGGTTATTGCAAGTACATAACGTTAGTGTGGAGATTTGATGAAGTGCTTACTTAAGGGGGCGGTTCATTAGGAATTTGTTTACGTTGGACTTGAACACATACAAGTTGTAGTCCGGTGGGAAGCAGGCAGATGGAACAGAGTTCCACAGGCGTGCAGTTCTAAGAAAGAAGCTTTGTTCATGGAATCCGCGTTTTGATTTAGGAACAGATATAGAGTGGCGGAAATTTTTCACAGTGGATTCAGCTAGACGGGTGTTTTTCGTGAAAGATTGGCGAGGGGGGACCAGAGATTGGAGTTCAGACGAGCACCTGCCATGGAAATAACGATAAAACATGGATAGGCTCGCAACGTCTCTTCTGTGGGAGAGAGGTTGCAAGGTAGAGAAAAGAACATTCCCACTAAGCCCCGAAATATATTTTGTACTCTGTCAAGGAAGGATAGGCTGTTTTTAGCAGCTCCTCCCCAGATATGGCAGCAGTATTCCATCCTTTAGCTATTAGAACGAATTTCCTTTTACAAAGATCGCCCCGGACGTTCATGCAAAGCCGCAGTTCATTGCTAGCAAAAGTTCATAAAGAATAGGTATGGCTATGTGGAGAAATAAATTCTGGAACAGAACAGATTACTCGTTTTAATGATACCACTCCTTTCTTCATCGCTCTTTCAGGTTTTTTAGTTTAGTAGTTTGAGTAGGCAATTAATAATAACACTTTCATGTTAACCCCCTGAATATTAGGTGTCTTCAATGTGCTCCCAGAAAGAGGTCATCAATTTTTTTTGTAAAGAATCCATAATTGTGTTATTCTAACAGATACTCAACTGATTTATAGACTTCGGGGTTAAAAGGTTCACCCTTAATTTCTCTTTATTAAAGGCACATCAATAACAATAGTCATATGTCATCCAAAGTTATGTTTTTTTATGTGATATTCATATGTTATATTTAAGAAATGTAACGTTTTAATAACCCCAGTCTGAGAAGATGTTTAATCTTTTAATCCTTGAGAAGCCATTGTTGAATATCAGCCTTCCGTAGCGTTAGATTACTATATCATGCAAGCAAAAATTTATGAATAAAAAACTGAAATGTTTTTATGTCAATCTTTGTTCGGACATGAAACGAGCTAAGACAAAACTGTGGTGCATTTGTTTGCAATATCTGTTGTCTCTCTCACTGGTAAAAAAAGAAATGTTTGTTCTTTCTATCTGGCACATCTATAAATTTTGCAGTGTCAGATTATATACGGTTCAACTCAAACTATAACATTTTTAAAATATACGGTTCTTTATTTTAAATTTATCCAATATTTCTAAAATTATGTTGGCTTATTTTATTGGGCAAGAGAGAGAAAAATACATAAAATTGTGGTCGTAGCTAACAATATATATATATTCGGAATTAAAATCTAAAATATTTTCTATCTCTGTCTACAATATTCTGGGAGATTCTGCACATTAACGATATCGCCATATTAATCTGTTTCTAATATAATTAGATTGGTTCTTCATTATTGTAGTGAAATTCGAACATTTAAATATTAAACTTCAGATGAAACCAATGATAACTTCTGAATTATCAGTTCGCAATAATGAAAATATCTTAAAATTACAAAAACGAGTAGGTAGAATATTAATTATAAAAGAAAATAGTTTTCAAAGAAATTAGAAATTTCAACTTACATTACTGAAGAGTGTTCATATCAGCAGGGGAAGTAACTCATTTTTGAAAACAGTCAAAAATTTAGGCAATTCAAACTAAGTTATTTCCCTTGCATATCTGATTCTGAGCAATAGCATTGTTACGATTGTGAAGCTTAGTCTTCGTATAAACTATTAAAAAGTCAATATGTTATTGCTATACATCTTATGAGATGATTGACCAATTTTTAATGATTTCATGTTCAAAATAAGAGCTACAACAAGAATAATAATTCACCCTACACAAACCTGATGGTCACAGTTGGCAAATTGAAAAAAAAATGACACAGAAAAGAACGGAATACTTCAGACTGCTTTTGGGCTATCTTGCATGAATAGAGTATCAGTTTTCAATGACATAAGAGATTCAAGGAATGCAGGGAGTTTGTGAAGGATAATGAAAGGTGTTAGAATTATGACGAAGTCAGAACACAGGAGCAAATTTCAAAATAAAGAATTTGATGGATAATGACCTTAACATTATATTTATTTGACGCCGGGAGAAAGAATATATTTTTGTAACAGTTTGTTTATAAAGGGAAGACTATGACTTCGGAATATTAGAATTTTCAGGGCTCATCCAGCAGAGTGGATGAACTTTAACGAGAGAGCCTTTATTATTTATGTATCGGAAATTGGGCAGAATATATTAGGTATATCCGTGGATTAGCCAGTTGCGGTCAGTGATTTTCAGAGATTCTATCGAAGTGTAGAATTGCTTCTTCTTGTGATTGAGATGGCGTTGCTCGAAAGGTGCAGTGTAGGCTTTTAATATCACGAATGAATGTGTCCAAAATGGTGTTTTTAAGGCTACGCAAGATCCTGCCTTATAGTTTAGATGTATTGAATTTGCATGTGAACTCTGTTGCTAAAAATCTACGATGATTTGGTCCAGACGGGAATTTCTGCAGGAATTTATGATATATAAAACTGAAAAAAAATGATATCATTATTTTTTCCCTGCGACGCAAGTGCTGTAAAGACATGGACCTTTTAACATGCTGAAAGACATAACTAGTAAAATGAACAATATATTGGAATTCGGAATATAGACTTTGTATATATATATATATATATATATATATATATATATATATACATATATATATATATTTATATATATATATATATATAAATACACACACGTACACACCCACACACACGCACAAACACACACATTATATATATATATATATATATATATATATATATATATATATATATATAATTAAAAAAGCATTTCATCCAAGGCATGAAACGTGTTTTTTACTATAGGCTTTAAAAATAAAGGTAAAAGATATAATTTCAAATGTATTTCTATTCAAAGCGCACGTTTTAAAATTTTACAAAGAAAGGTATAAAAATTTAATTTAAATTGAATCAAAAAATTACCTTGGATTTATTTTATGTGATGTACATTCTGTTGGACATTTAAAAAAATCATTGAAAATTTTATATCAATATCATTACTTGCTAGATGAAACATAATGTTTTTAAAGTGCGCCAAAAGGTAAATCCAAGGTAATTTTTTGATTCAATTTAAATTAAATGTGTATACCTTACTTTGTAAAATTAATAAAAGTGCACTTCGAAGATAAATAAATTTCAAATTTAATCTTGTACCTTTATTTTCAAAGTCTATAGTAAAACATTTTGTTTAACAATTTTCATGCCTCGGATGAAATGCTTTTCTAACTTGTATCTTATCTTTTTAAGACTATATTTTAAAACTCCCCTTCTCTCTATTTCAGTTTGTATTTCTCCTCACACAACACAACTCATTTTTGCAACCCCCTCTTTGTATTATTACAGGTCTCAATATTCTGTCTGTTACAGTGTGTATTTCTCCTCACACCACAACTCCATTTTTAAATCCCCTCTTTTTAATAACATGTCTTAATAATTAGAAAATCTGAATTTTTTAACAAAAACTTTAAAACAATTTTTTAAATTACATTTTTTAAACTTCTTTCGGAATAGCAAATCTTTAAAATTTGGTGTGGAACATATTTCATATAGGTTTCATTAACAAATATTAAGTACATATCGAGAAAAACAGATAAAAATTTCAAAAGAATTGTATACCTGGTTACGTTTAATAGTAGTCCTCACCAGCGAAAGTCTTGTTGTTGTTATTTTATAATAATAATAATAATAATTATTATTATTATTATTATTATCATTATTATTATTATTATTATTATTATTATTATTATTATTATTATTATTATCTAAAACATTTTGTGTTCTGCTCTTTCGCGGTAGGACGAATATACATTAGAGTAAGTTATCAAAAAAGATATATTGAGTAGCATCGTTTAATATTTAGTATTTAATTTTAGTAAAGTAACATGTTTTAAATTCATGAGGATTGCAACGTCTTGTCGGACGAGTGCCACTCCCTCAGACACTTTAAGTCCATGAGTCACAAAAATGACTTCTCTCGCCACAGGACCATTTTTATATACAAATCCCCAAGGGAGATCTATACACAGATGATGTTACAGATTCTTAGCTTTGTACGACAGCTAAGTCTCTCTCTCTGTTCAAAATGTTGAGATCCAGCAAGTTTCACTGCAGACCAGCTTAATGCGGGTACTGGTCTCCCGCTTTATGTTTTTTTTTAATCAGGGATTTGCTTCTCGTAGAAAGGTTGCCTTCACCACGGTTTACAGGAGCCCTCTCCACCCCAACACACACACACACACACAAACACACACACACACACCAACACCCACGGTGCTAGTTGGTGGTTGACCCCGAAAAAGGGTTAATTCGCCCTTTGGAAGGTCTTGTTTTATTCTTTCAGGGAGACTAGCAACCCTCCTCACTAAAAAAGTTATATATATAGTTGTGTGTAGAGATAACATTTACTTGAAAAAGTGATTTTTCCGTAAACAAAACAATATATCCAGGTAGAAAATTCTACCCTATTAAACGACAATAAGTAATAAATAGATAACTATTAAAGATACAAAACATCTAATAATAATGATTTAATGTTAAAGACAATGACAAACATTGTTTTATTTTCTTTCACTTATTTAGCCGATTGTATTTTATTCATTATATATATATATATATATATATATATATATGTATACAATTATTATAAAATATGATTTTACAGGCAGTACAATTTAAATTACAGTTAAATTTTTGTAATTAATCCAGGGGTGTTCAATGAATGGCTCATCTCATTGGAAGTAAAATATCGGTTGCCATTTATTTAAAATCCATTGGTTTTACGAAGAAACTTTGATAATCATTTGTACTTCTTTGTCAAACAATAACTATTTTTGTCATTCCATATAATTTAACTAAAAATTTCTATTTAAACGCATATATATATATATTTATATATACATATATATATATATATATGTGTGTGTGTGTGTGTGTGTGTGTGTGTGTGTGTGTGTGCCTGGAGTGTATGGATCAATTCATGGAGTGTTTTCTTACAGAAAATTAGCAACCAGGGTTGGTGAGTATGCTGTTCCTTTTATTTCTGTTTGTTAAAAATTTTTTTCTGGAATGGATGGTAATGTTAACAGACAACTCACTGCTCAACATTCTACATGTTGTCTATATAGCTTCCGTCTTACATAGAAACCTCTAACTTACAATTGGCAGTGTGTATTGTCTAGAGTAAAAATCAGTCTAACGAACTATGTAAGCATGGTTAAAATCTCCCGTTGGTTGCTTTTTTGAATAGAGGGTCTGATTTCTGATGTGTTTAATAAAATAGTGTAGTCGACTGCTGATGTATAGCTGATATACATGTAATAGTGTGTGTACATATTTATATACGCTTGACGGATTAGAGTTTATTGCATACTGATTAGAGGGTATTATAGTGTGTATTAGTTTGGCAGTCATTTATGTGACCTGTGTTCGTCTACGGTCGTATAGTATCGTGATCATCTAATTTAAAGTTCCTTGTGGGAATGTACACTGAATCACAGTTAAACATGCGACAAGCATATACAGAAATACCATTACAACACGAATAACATCTGGCCAATTGTTAACATAGCAGGCCCCGCTTTGGCGTTGGTCTTAAGAGAAACTGCAAATGAAGATTAGTACAACTCGAACTATTGGTAGTATTTACAGCAGCTTTATTGTAAATGTTTCCCCATTGGAAAACTGCAACGCTTGTCCGAGATTTTTACTATAGAAATTTTCCCCTATTTAGATCTATTGCTGCCAACGGCCGTCTTTCTGATTCCCATGTCGGTTTACTCTCTCTGACTCCCAACTATGGACTAAATTTTAAGCTCTCTCGTTACGCCATTATTACAACTTACAAAGATAATCACCTGATATTTTTACATGTCATTATTTCTTTAATGCCAACTTAATTGTTATGATAACATGTTTAAATTACATTTCTAAATTAACATATACATATTAACTATTTTACTTATTGTAAAACATATTTTAGCTGAAAAAAAACTCTTTTGCTTGAATAATTCTAATAATTTTGACAAGCACACCTTCGGCGCTGCGTTGGCAAACTTATATCGAACATCGATAAAGAACAGAATGAAGAATGTTTTTTTCGATGCATACATATGTATAAATTCTTGATTCCCTATAAGCCTTCAAGTCATTGCATGTGGAGTAAGGGAGTAGTGTTATTGTTAGGATTGGGGATGCTTTCCCTAGTTTTAATGTTATGGGTATTATCTGCGCGGGTTTTTCAATATTGTAGAAACAGTGATGTGTTCTTATTTTACGCTAATTTATTAATTTATCCACTTAGTTCTTCTTCTTCTTCTTTCTTTCTTCTTCTTCTTTTTCCTTTTCTTACATTCCCATTGTTCTTCTTGTTTTATTCAGATATGCTCTTATTTGCTTATGGCAGAAATAACCCTTTATCTAATGCGAATGTACTTTTGGGCTCATACGGAGGTATAACGCAAATTCTCTAGTAAGAGAAGTACGTATAATAATACATTAATAATGCAGTAATAAAAGGGCACCCACTAATACATTAATAGAAGCACGTACAATATTAAGTAAATAGAAGTTATATCATAGTGCCTGCTTTTGACTTCAGATGAACGCGTACCGAATCTACATGAGTAATAGAAGTACGAATATACAATTAATGGGAGTGATAGTATATACCAAAGTCAGAAAAACGGATGTTAACTCTTCATTAGTAATCGATTTAAAATATTGAATAGTACAGTTTCGGGTTCAGTCTAACAAACTAATATCATTTAGTATGATTTCATTTCCGATCTGTCCTCGGCATACAAACTCAACGAAACCGTGATTATTTTTCAGTCTCGCTTCTTATGTAGTTTTATTTTTTTCACGTTGCCCAAACTACTCCTCCTTCTGCCAGGGTTTTATTATAACTAGCTGGGAGACCCGACGATAGCCGGAATTTAAAAAAAAATTACGAATGTATCACACCAAAATTTTATTGCCATTGAAGTCGGTGAAATTGTTCATTTTTCAATCAAATCGATGGATTGTCTGCTCTAGTTGGGGACTCACTGCAGTGCGCATGGAGGAACCTTCACATTCCTTTCCGCAATCAGTTCATTCATCCATAATACATTTTGGCTTATATTGTATTGTAAAGAACCTAATATTAATGTAATAAAATTATTTTTATATAATAGCTTGAAAAAAAAGGTTAAATATCAAGTATCATGGTTAAACTATGCCCCACAGAAAAATATTAACTTCGAATGCCCCCCTGTCTTATCAAAGAAGCTATTGTTCATTTTATTCTATATATATATATATATATATATATATATATATATAAGCTATTGTTCATGTTATTCTATATATATATATATATATATATATATATATATATATATATATATATAGAATAAAATGAACAATAGCTTCTTTGATAAGACAGGGGGGCATTCGAAGTTAATATTTTTCTGTGGGGCATAGTTTAACCATGATACTTGATATTTAACCTTTTTTTTTCAAGCTATTATATAAAAATAATGTCTTATCAAAGAAGCTATTGTTCATTTTATTCTATATATATATATATATATATATATATATATATATATATATATATATATATATATATATAGAATAAAATGAACAATAGCTTCTTTGATAAGACAGTTTTTATATATATATATATATATATATATATATATATATATAGAATAAAATGAACAATAGCTTCTTTGATAAGACAGGGGGGCATTCGAAGTTAATATTTTTCTGTGGGGCATAGTATATATATATATATATATATATATATATATATATATATATATATATATATATATTATTTTTAAAACGGTAATCTACGTACATTCGTGTTTCGAGGTCGTTACCCCTCGTCAGCGTAGTTCAACTGTTTCTAAGGATCGAACCTCAGACCATGTTTACCACAGTCCGGTGCCTTAACCGTTAGGCCACAAACCCTTGATTAATTTTACTGTTTATTTTTATCGCTTATAAATTTAGATTTGCTATTGTTGATTTTTCAAGCGATACATACGGTTAATATTGGCTCCGCCTCGAAGTCATTTTTTATTTACTTAGAAAGTCGCCCTTTTTAATTTGTTTGGACGTATATAACATTTTTATTTATTTATTATTTTTTAAAACAGTAATCTACGTACACACGTGTTTCGAGGTCGTTACCTCTCGTCAGCGTAGTTCAACTGTTTCTAACGATCGAACCTCAGACCATGTTTACCACAGTCCGGTGCCTTAACCGTTAGGCCACAACCCCTAGATTAATTTTACTGTTTATTTTTATCGCTTATGAATTTGGATTTATTATTGTTGTTTTTTCAAGCGATACATACGGTTAATATAATAATAGAAGCTATAGTATATTTGTGAGAAAGTTAATAAAAAGCGACCAAATAATTTCGGAGACTATAGGGAACGAACTCTCACACACATGAATACATGCACAGAGACAAAGTGCTTTTTATATATGAACTAGCGGAAAGACTCGACGTTGTTTCCGCAATTAAATGAGAACCAACGAATATTTCTCCTTCCCATATTTTATTGTAATTGAAATCGGTAAAACCCCCTATTTTTCGATTCTCCCCGCAGTAACTAAGCCCAAAATACATTGTTGTCTGCATTGCATCTTAGAGAAGCAATGCTGATTTTATGAAAGTGTGTTTATATTATGGCTTGAATTAAAGTTTGAAATGCAAAAAAAAAAACAAAAAAAACACACAAACAAATAATATAATTCAACTGAAATTGACCCAGTTATTTTGGAGTCCAAACACACAAACGTACAGAGAGAGAGAGAGAGAGAGAGTGGTTTTAATAGATTAGTAGAGATAAGAGAAAAGGCGGTTTCTTAATTGCGTTTCGTCTTTTTCTTCATTTTAGCATGAGGCGTTAATTATTATCATTAGGTAGACTAAATGTCTATAAGTCATTACGTTTGATTTATACAGGGTGACCAAAAAAAAACGTGCCCCAACTCTAATTAGGCCCCGTTTTTTAGTGTTTTGTCTGAATGAAATAAAACCGTCGTCATAACTAGTTTATTATATTAAAATCATCACATCAAAACACTTTGGCCTTTTTTTTCTCCGTTGACTGTAAAATGCTTAGAAAAAGATTTGAATGTCCTCTGTTTTTTTTGGGAGGGAGTGGCGGGGGGTCACCCTGTATTTTCGCGACCTTTTACAACTTTATATACTAATTCAAAGACGATCAGGTCATCGATTAAAATGATCAGTGTGTCTAGGGGTAGCAAGTGTGTTCATTACGAAATTCAACACCCGAAAATTAAATAGTAAGCATCCCTGTATAGTTGGCATCCTAAAACAGTACAGTTGTAACAGTTACGCAGTAGCTGCCCAGCCTGATTTTGCCTTGACATACTTCAAAACCGACTTCGTAAACTAGTAGGTGATGTCATATACTTATTTCTGACACGTCTTTCCCACAGGAAAAAAAAAAAAAAAAACATTGCAAGCCTGTCTCTGCTTGATTGTTATTTTCACCGTAAGTGCTTCTACTTGTCCAACCCGACTAGCTAAACAACTTCCAACATTCTATCTGTTTCTTAATCTAAACGCAGATTCCATGAACTAAGCCTTTTCCCCTAGAAAGGCCCGCTTGATAAACACTGCCCCACTGACATATTTCCACGGCGGATCGCAATATGCGAGGCTCCAAACGCAATGTAAACAATTTCCTGTCGAGACATCCGCTTAAATAATCACCATTCCATGAGCAGAGTTTCTTTCCTAGCACTGTCAGTTTTTGTAACGCAATATCCTGTTTCCGCGTTCCTGTTGACTATAATCGTCTAAATTTTTCCTTTCCAATATTCCGCCATAACTGATCATGTTGTCTACCCACGTACCTTATTTTATAGTGGCCTATGTAAGCAAACAACAAAAACGAAACTAAGTAACGTGAAAATATAGTTATTTCTAATATATCTTTTTAAAAATAAATCGCTCCAGACTAAGCGTAAAGCCAATTGATGCAAGGCGCTAACAAGCACAGGGGGGGGTAACAATGGTTACTATTGCCAATAACCGAGATGCCTACTGTCTACAATCGTGCAATTATCTGATATGAGTTTTACCACATTTAAAACCTGCATAATGTTATAGCCCTCAATATTGGCAAGATTCCATTATCTCGCAGAGTATAAATTTACAGTCAAAATTCACGTAGCTTGTCGACGATTGGTTCTGCTCATACTAACTGCTAACTATATTAAGTTTCCCGTAGTCTCTCTGTCTTTTTGAATGCAAAAGAACTCGGATTTGTCCAGCTGGGCAAACTTGTGTCCTTGTACCGGAAGTATATCCAATATGTCGGTAGGCTGAGATAAACCGCGTCACACACACACACACACACACACATACATACATACATACTTTTTCCTTTTCCTTTATTGCAACGTCTTGTCAGACGAGTGCAACTCCCCCAGACAGTTAAAATTCATCAGCCCAAATGTCTGAGGGAGTATCTATACAAAAATTGTGACATATTCTTAGCTTTGTACGACAGCTAAGTCTCTCTGTCGGTTCAAAATGTTGAGATCCGGCAACAATCAAGAGCAAGATAGCCAGCAACAAATTAAACTGCAGACCAGCTTAATGCAGATACTGGTCTTCCGCTTTATGGTGTTTTAAATCAGAGATGTGCTTCTCCTAGAGAGGTTGCCTTCACCACGGCTTACGGGAGTCCTCTCCACCCCAATACACATATACACACACACACACACACAAATATGTCAGGTCATGTCATATGCTACTTGTACCATGTAACCCAGTACTACCTGCCTCATGGTCGGGTCACCGGCGACTAAACTTGTTCCCCCACCAGACTTGTTTGGTGAGGAGGGCGGCTAGTCTCCCTGAAGGATTAAAAACAAGACCTTCCAAAGGGCGAATGAACTCCTTTTCTGAGTCAACAACCAACTAGCACCGTGTACATACATACACACACATACATACACACAGTAAATCAAACTTACTAACGGAGATAATGACTTCCGGTGAATACCAGAAAAATATCCAGTATATAAAACGTTGTTTAGTAAATCGTTACTTTTTTTTTGCACTTTTTGCATTCTTTTGCATTTCATACACCAAACATGGGCATAACTATCACTAAAATATCCGCTGTGTCATAAGCTTCATTTCGGTACTTTACTTGCCTGGGTGGATTGTCTGTAGGCTGAGATAAACCGCGTCACACACACAGACATTAGGAAAATTTATAATAAGAGATAGTATATACTTATGTAAAAGCCGATCTTGTATATATATATATATATATATATATATATATATATATATATATATATATATATATATATATATAAGTCGATGTTTGTTTTAAGACTAAAATTGTGTCATTTTAAGTGTTATTTGCGTAAATGTAAACTGTAAATTCTAGAGAAGTAAAATAGTCTGTCTCATGACTCCTTCTTGCACAGATAATTAAAGTGGTGGTGTTTTTATTTTATTTATTTATTTTTTTTTGCAAAATATATTATAAATTGTTTTTCGGCATCGGTGAGCGATAATAACGTATTTACGCAAGTGGAATCTATTCGATGTTCATATATAGAAACACCCGCTGCACACGTACAGGCAGCCAACTTTAAATTTGAGATCAGCACCATGCAAAACTGCTAAATATACATACACAGAAAATTTGGACAATATGATAAAATAGTCCAAAAAGTGGTGTGTTTTTATTACCCCTAAAAGAGCCCCTGGGGCATACCCAAGAGTTATTTCAAAGTATAGACAAACTAAATTATATAGAAATCAGTTAGTTACAACTTTTCAGAAAGGTTTATAAAAATTCAAGGTATCAATGGTTTTAATTAGCAAAAAAATTATCAATTTTAGCCATTTTCACCCGAAAGGTACACCTAGGGAGGCAGCCGGAATTTTCCTAGAAAATCAGTTCTTTTAAATTTCTACTCATACCATGTTTAATGTTTGTACAACATTTAAAAAAATCCAAGGCGTCGTTATTGAGAAAAGGGCTGACAAACGAACCGACAAACGGACAAAAAGACAGGGGTGAATTTACAGGTTTACCCCCCTTTTGTCCTGAGAGCAGAAATTTAACCCATATTCATCAATCAGTTCGGAGGAAAGAATTCATTCTGTCAACGGGCTTTAATGTTCCCGGTTTTAAAGGACTTAACTCGTAAGTTCATATATAACATCATAATTTATGTTTTTGCAAATTTACTACAAACCCGGGCAACGCCGGTGAACCGTGTAATAACATAATATATTCATTTATGGCGAGCAACTTTAAAATCAACAGCAAATCTGGTCTCGTTCCAAATTTAAGTGAACGGAGGTTCATCATTCGACCTCAACTTGAAGCGAAAACTCAACTCAAGATTCAGTTTCAATTATTTTTTTCTTTTGATTTGTTCTATTATATTCTTGGCAGTAATTCAAAATCTTGACCCAGACCAGAAGGTTATTTACATTTTGAAACCTATCGATGCCTTCCTCTATGAGAAACTTTTATCCTGATCAATCAAGTGTGTTTCTACTTGTAGCAAGATTGTTTCTACTTGTAGCAAGAAATGAGTAGGTTTGACAAAAAAAATGTTTTCGTACACTTTGATTGTATTTCAACAACAAACGAAGAAAAGTGCAACGTTGGTGTAAACGGGCTACTATTTTAGACATAATTGTATAGGATATTGTGTTCGGAGGTCAGGAGTCTGTTTATATTACACTTGAACATATGTATATCGCAGCTATCAGGGAATCAGGAATCAGAAATCAGGAAGGGAATTCCAAAGTCTAGTCGTACGGGGAAAGAAACTATTAGAATAGAAAGTTTTCCGGCATCTAGTGATTTCTACTGCGTAGGGGTTATGATGATGATGATGATGATGATGATGATGATGATGATGATGATAAAGCAGAGGTTGAAGTCTAGCTAACAGTGCGGCACCTATTAGATTGGCGACTCAGTTTATAACCTTGTCTAACATAGACAGGCTAATAGCAGATGCACAAATCCAAATGCGACAACAAAACTCCATACAAGGGCGAACAAATAAAATAGGATATTAAAAGAAGGATGAACATACGCGATAAGAGAGATGTGTTACTGGTTATGGTAACGGAATGCTAGCAGGCCGCCCGCTCGTAAAATACTTTTAACTATGATATTTTGATTAATGCAACTTTCCTCTTTATAATTATAATGGCAGGGTACACGGCGTTACTCGGGTGTACCGAGTAAGAAAGCTCGAAAAAATGTAGTAGAATAAAAAAAATGGGCAATATGTGTGTAGAGAGGTGTTAAAAATTATATTGGGCGGGTAGGCTCGAACCCTTAATGCGAAGGAAGAAAATAAATTTTTAAAAAAGTGACGTCCTTGCCGAAGCGTCCATCGCAAAACAGGAAGTCGCGAACATTCAAACAAAGCTTAGTTAATAGAAAGAAAACATTAACTTGCAAAACTGTCGGCAGAAAAAGAGACACACCCCCTGTAGAAAACAGGCAAGTTGAGGGTGAAGAATTAATGTTTTATGCCAATTTTTCGATATTTGTCGTCCTAGACGTAGAGCGATTCTGATCTTGTCAGGTTCCGACGCCTTTGTCGGAAGTCCTAGGTAGATATACAAACATCCATATCTATATATATATATATATATATATATATATATATATATATATATCTATATATATATATATATATATATATATATATAGTTTATACTGGATCAAATATATAGTAATTATTTAAAAAGTAAAAAACATAACTCCTGAAGTACCACCGAAAACCTTACTATGTACTTTTTTACTTTGACGTTAATGCCTGAACTATGAAGACATGTTTGTTTAAAGGCTAAAAATTAAAACATGAAGTGATAGCTATTACGTTATGCATGCATATCCGCAATGCCGTTATTCGACCTTCACTTGGCAAATTTCATTATTTTTTTTTAATTTTCTCACTTTTGCACCGTCGTCCTTTCATCTGTCTACACTTTTCGCAATAACTACGCCTTCAAATTCTTCGTGATATTCGTGATATGAATAAAAAAAAAAAAACTAACTGAAGGGATTTTCCAGGAAAACTCCGGTTGCCCCCGGGGGTGTTTTCGGGTTAAAATGGCTAAAATTGAAAATGTTGTACTAATTATAAACAAAAAAAAAGAAAACTTAATAATAATATACCATCATTCTTTCAACTCTTAGCAATTTACTTGTTTCAACATTTTTAGAATGGTCTGCTTATTGCTTCCTTAATTTGCGCTTTGAAAAACAAACAGATAAATAAATTATTTGAAAGCCGACCTACTTTGAAAATATGCCAAATTCTCGAAAGTTCATTATGAAAAAAAAACTATCTGGAAAATTCGAAAAAGGAAATTGAGAGTGAAGCCTCATAATTTCAATAACGTAAGATGTGATCATTGAACTAAATTGGTTGGTTGTTTTGTTTTACGGCATATCAACCCTTTTCAGGTTATTTAATGCCGAATCTGGTGATTTTGGAGAACGATGTGTTAATATAGTATATTTGTTTTTTAAGTCGTATTCTATTTAACCCATAGTTGGGACCCTAACAGGTGCTACCACTCCGGGTCAGAGTGGACCTGGGAGCAATGGCAATTAAAGGGTGGCTCCACACTCCCTAAGGCCTGCAAGCCGGTGCCCTCACCATCGGATATAGTTTAAGGTCATACCGAACTAAATTGGAATAAGTAACTCGGAAATCCTATAAACGTTGCATATAAAAGAAAACTTTTTTTTTTTTTTTACACAGTGATCACCACTTATCAAGGCCCGGAAGCCACTCAGGGATAAGGGTTATTGCAAGTACATTACGTTAGTGTGGAGATTTGATGAAATGTTTAATTAAGGGGGCGGTTCATTAGGAATTTGTTAACATTGGACTTGAAGACATCCAAATTGTAGTCCGGAGGGAAGCAGGCAGACGAAACAGAGTTCCACATGCGTGCAGTTCTAAGAAAGAAGCTTTGTTCATGGAATCCGCGTTTTGATTTAGGCACAGATAAAGAGTGGGGGGGAATTTTTCACAGTGAATTCAGCTAGACGGGTGTTTTTTGTGAAAGATTGGCGAGGGGGGGGACCAGAGATTGGAGTTCAGACAAGCACCTGCCATGAAAATAACGATAAAACAAGGATAGGCTCGAAACGTCTCTTCTGTGGGAGAGAGGTTGCAGGGTAGAGAAAAGAAAAGAAAACGAAATAGGACAATGTGCGCTAAGAGGTGCTGGACTAGAAAAGTTAATTGCAGATTGCCTCTTACACCGTGATTTTATAATTTTGTATTGAACTATGTAGCGAAACATTAATTTCTGAGAATTTATTAGTACTTATTGGTTTATAGTTTGGGGTCAGTTCTATATCTACAATATTATATACATTATTTTCGTGAAAATTTTAATATATTCACATTTGAAGTGTGTTATTGTCTATTTTGAAATGTTTCAACTCACGTTCTCCTTACAGTTTTAGTATTTGAAATTTCGAATAGTATCTTTAAAGCCAGTTTCCTTTATCTGTTCTTAAATTATTTGATATAATGGGATCTGTTTACAAACTGACATATTGAAACCGATTAAAATATATGTAGTTATAAAATATGATTTTTTTTCACAAAGGAATGGCAACTTGTCAAAACTCAGAGGCCACTCGAGGATAAAGGAATAAAGCACTCTTTAACAGTAGTTAAAGGGGCACTCCCGTAGTAATCGTTAGAAGTGTACATTTGGTAAATTGGATTATTCAAAGGGAACGGCTCATCAAGAATTTGTTTACATTCGACTTGAAGACGAGTATATTGTAATCAGCTGGAACGCAGGCAAAAGCAAGAGAGTTCCACAGGTGCGCAGTTCCAAGATAGAAGCCATGTTCATGAATTCTACGTTTAGGTTTAAGCACAGATAAAGAGTGGGGAAATTATTGATAGTGTTTTCAGCTAGACGAGTGTTTCTCGTGAAAGTTTGGTGAATAAAGATTAGAGCTCAGACGAGCACTTGCTATGAAAATAACGGTAAAGCAGAGACAGACTCGCAACGTCTCTTCTTTGGAAGAGAAAAATAAGAGTTGTAACATGGATATAACAATTGTATTAGTATAACTGATACATAAACCTATACTAAATTCTGTCAGCGTATATTTTTCTCACCTTATATATATATATATATATATATATATATATATATATATATATATATATATATATATATATATATATAAACCTGAATGTGTGTGTGAATGTGTGTCTGGTCACGAATAGCCTCCTATATGTTTGACTATTTTAAAAAAACTGATCCCCCCCTCGCCAATCTTTCACGAAAAACACCCGTCTAGCTGAATCCACTGGGAAAAATGTCCCCCAGTTTATATATGTGCCTAAATCAAAACGTGGATTCCATGAACAAAGCTTCTTTCTTAGAACGGCACGCCTGCGGAACTCTGTTCCGTCTGCCTGCTTCCCACCTGACTACAACTTGGATGTCTTCGAGTCCAACGTTAACACATTCCTAATGAACCGCCCCCTTAAGTAAACACTTCCTCAAACCTTCACACTAACGTAATGTACTTGCAATAACCCTTATCCCTGAGTGGCTTCCGGGCCTTGATAAGTGGTGACCACCGTGTAAAAAAAAATGATGGAAGATGTATCGAGACACAGAAATGGGTATGTTTGATCTCGCAGAACGGTATTTCATTAAAATTGTGGGGTCTGCTTTCCAGCCTGGTCCACAAAGTATGGAAATAAAAAAAAATAAAAATTAAAAAAAAAACGTTTACAAGTGTTTTTGATATAGATGTATCTATGAAAACTTTGACTTAAATAGGGATGGTATAATAAAACTGTGGTGTCTGCGTTCGCGCCTGGACTCCATAGAATGGAAATAGGGACACACTTTAATAAAGACTTTTCATATCTATCTGCGTAAGTATACTTTGATAATTATGTTTCAGTTTGAAGAAATATGGTATAATAAAATATGGGGTATACGTTAGCGCATGACCTCCATAGAATGGAAATATGTCACAAAGTTTAACAAGGTTTTTTAATATAGATCCACAGAACATTGTAATAAGTATTTAAGTGTGAACAGGCATGATATAATAAATTATGAGGTTTATCTATTTTATTTTTACTTTCATCATATTTTGCTTTGGTTTTGATACGCCCAAATTTGAAGCTATCTCTTTACAACTCTTCCTTTTTATAACCTATCATACTTTCATAAATCAGAATCCATTTTCTGTAGGCTGTTTTTGAAGCCAGTCAACAACGGTTACTTTTGCTAGTATGTATATATATATATATATATATATATATATATATGTGTGTGTGTGTGTGTGTGTGTGTGTATGTGTGTGTGTGTATAGAGTGAGAGAGAGAGAGTAAGAGTGAGAGAAAAGAGAGAGAGAAACAGATACAGAGATACAAAGAGAAATAAGAGGAACAAACCGACTCATGTGTTCATCAACGTTTCGTCTTTATTTCCAGACTTCCTCTGGATGAATGGAATTAAGAAGAAAAATACACTGTAACAAATATTTTTAAAAAAATTCCCGTGAAAATGTGGCTCAGTTTGATTTTAGCAACGAACGCAGACGTTGGAAATTCGAAAGAAGGCGGAGATGCGTTTTTTAAGATAGGGATATTTTTAATAACGCCATATAGCTGTTAATGTATATGAAGTAAGTAATATTATTTCTGGGGAAAAAATATGTATGTTAAAATTCAAATGTAGGTGTGTAACTGAAATTAAATTACTGCGTTTTGTTATGTAATTTATCGTTTGAGATAATATGTATGAACTAGCCTGGGTGTCCGAAATTGCTCTGGTGTTTGGAGATGTGTGTTGAGCAAGAAAACAAAGCAATAAAAAACAAAAGTGGTAGTAGGCAGGCAGACCCGTTCCCGGGAATGTGGAGAGGGGTGTAAAAAATGGTAGTACCGTTAGAAAGGAATCAAAACAAGAATAGATAGCCAAGAGGAATAAAAAAGAAAAAGAAAAGAAACCAGGCTCGAACCCGTGACGCGAAGGCGCAAAGAAATTTAAAGAAAATCTGACGTCTCAGCTGACGTCTCCATGACGCGACCGGAACTCAAAAGCGTTGAAATTTACCAAATTCAATCCAACGCTGACGATGGCATGCTAAATATCGGCGATAAAAATCGACACCAAAATGGCCGAGGTTTAGCTGAAGGAACTAATGTGGTTTTCCCCCTAATTTCTCGATATTTGTCGTCCGAGATATCGAGCTTCAAAATTAAGCTGATCTTATAAGGATCCGTTTATTCTGTCGAAGTTAATGTAAAACATACATACATACATACATACATACATTCAAACAGTCAAACATACATACATACATACATACACAAAAAGCAGTCCGTCCATTTCGACGATGATACGGGGGTTAGGGTTAGTGCCCGTGTAGAAGGTGCGAGGTGAATCCCTGGCCGTAGATGTAACACCTGATGGCAGGAAAGCTGAGTAATGGTGCCCGTAGTCGCGCTATTTTTGCTCCCTTCAACAAGAGCACGACCACCATACTCCATCAAACCTGCCGGTATGGCCTCATTCCATCGCCACAGGACTTTCACCTCTCTCCGAGCCTTGGCAAAGTAGGAATGAGCAGCTTGCCCAGTACTGCTAGCACCCTCTCCACTGAAAGCAAAAGTACAGAGGCAAAGACGAGACAGGACAGCCTGCACACATGCAATCAGCCGCATCCGATGGCTGAGGCAGACCCGAGTCGAGTTGTACATCAGCCTTGTGTACCACGTCGCCACTGCGTTTCTGGTTCATCCGCTGCGCAAGCCATTAGGATTCCTTCCTCATTCGCCAAGAACATCGTTGACCAGGCTTGGATTTTTGTGAACCATAATAGAAGGGGGGGACTAGTGGGTAATACACCTTGCCCAAGGGTGACCCAGCACTGAAAGGACTAAGGGGTAGTGACATTCTCCCCAAAAGCCTTGAGCTCCCGCGCTAGAGCTTCCTTGCCGGATATAGTTTTACGTCATACCCAGGACATACACACATGCATACAAACATACATACATTCATACAAACATACATACCTTCATACATACAAACATACATATATTCATACCTACATACATACAAACATACATACATTCATACATACATACATTGACTTTTTACTCTTTTTTGGAGATACATTTTTGTTTTTTCCCGATTACATGGAACACCGTTAGCTGCAGGAAACTAACCAGTGATAGTAGTACAGACAATTTTTAGTGCACCTTTTCTAGCACTTTCCCAAAACATTGAGTGATCAGTGCTCTCCCTGAATAGGGCTGCTCAGTCACCAGAAGCCCCACCTAAGTTGGCCTCTGTCATGTGAAGGCACAAGAACGATGTTAAGATAGGGTATCTGTCGCCTCTGTGTAGATTTGTGACTGTACCTCGAACTGGTCAAGTCTGTACACGTTGCCACTCCTCCATCGCCATAGGACTTGCAATAGAAATAAAAGACAGATAAAGATAAGATAGAAAAAGATAAAAGATAAAAGATAGATCTCAAGTAACATATGTACATCGTTGTATAAAAGTGACAAGCGCTTGTACGACACTCTCTTAGTCTCAGCAACAATAACCCAGCGAGAAGCCATTGCAAGATGGCTATTGCTTTGAGCGCAGATTTCTCATAAGAGTTGCTCTCTCCTGGAAGGATTGCCTAAACCACGGCTTATAGCTGGTCCTTCTACCCCGTTAATGTCATTTACCCATGACTGGGACTTAAGTAGCTCTGGACCAGAGCATGGTCCATACGCCGCTAAGTCATGAATGCCGCATTCAACAGGGCCTAAGCTCCTCTTGAGGTTTCTGTCAGGGTTACATCACCCTAAACCTTTGGTTAAAAAAACTTATCCCACAAGGCAGTGGGGATTCAGTTTTCTGGCGCTGAACACTTGCCATTCACCAGAACCCCGTTAGCGTGGCAGAACTCACGACGTGCACATGGGCATGATTAGATTGGGAGAAGCTATATATGACGCTAGAGAACTTGTGTGCTTTTAACACACGCCCACACGAATCCTGTAGCTACATCAATAAAAACATACATATATACAAATATTTATCAGATAGGTGAGATTTATATTATTGATTAGCCTTGGTCGCGGGAGTTGCCCGGATTTTAGGGGGAGTGTGTTGAGCAAAACAAAAAAAAAACAAGTGGTAGAAAGCAGGTAGGCTCGAACCCGTACACTAAGGGAGAAAAGAGCGTGGAGGAAAACGCCCCCTGTTGTTGCGCCCATAGTCAAATCGGAAGTGACAAATCTTTAAATAAAGGCTACTCAACGGAAAAGAGGGGATGGCTTTCGAAAATACAGACAAAAAAACGACCCATTGCTGTAGAAAAGTAATTGGTGTAGGGTGTGGGAATAATTGTTTTTAGCAAATATGTCGATATTTTCTGTCCGAATATTCGAGCTTCAAAACGAAATCCGTTGCATCTGTCGAAAGTTTTTGAGATACATACATACATACATACATACATACATGATGATTGCAACGTCTTGTCAGACGAGTGCCACTCCCTCAGACATTTAACATCCATGAGCCCAAATGTATGAGGGAGTATCTATACAAATATGATGTTACAGAGTCTTAGCTTTGTACGACAGCTAAGTCTCTCTCTCTCTCTCTCTCTCTCTCTCTCTCTCTCTCGGTTCAAAATGTTGAGATCCAGCAACAAGCAAGAGAAAGATAGCCAGCAACAAATTAAACTGCAGACCAGCTTAATGCGGGTACTGGTCTTCCGCTTTATGGTTCTTTAAATCAGAGATTTGCTTCTCCTAGAAAGGTTGCCTTCACCACGGCTTACGGGAGCCCTCTCTATCCCAATACACACACATAAATATACACGGTGCTGGTTGGCCGTTGACCTAGAAAAAGAGTTCATTCGCCCTTTGGAAGGTCTTGTTTTTAATCCTTCAGTGAGACTAGCCGCCCTCCTCACCAAACAAGTCTGGTGGGGGAACCAGTTTAGTCGCCGGTGGCCCGGCCATGAGGCAGGTAGTACTGGGTTACATGGTACCAGTAGCATATGGCATGACCTGTATACATATAAAAATACATACATACATACATATATTTAAAGGGCATGTTAGATTTATATAATAGACTTGCCTGGGTGGCTGTGGTTGCCCCGGGTGTTGAGCAAAAATTAGTAGTAGGTATGCAGGTTTGAACCCGTACCGCGAAGGAGGAAAAGAAAGTAAAAAAAAAAAAACATGATGTATGTTCCATTGAGTTCATCGCCAAAGCGGAAGTGGCGAATGTTTAAATTTAGCTCACTCAATCGAAAGGTGTGGATGACTTTCGAAAATATCGGCGAAATAAGCGACCCCTTCTTTAGAAAAGTGCCTTGTTGAGGGTGCAGAAATTAATAGTTTTACAACATTTTTCGATATTTGTAGTCTGACAGCTGGAGCTTCAAAACAATTACGATCTCGTGAAAAACCGTCGCGTCTTTCAAAAGTTTTAGCCAGACATACCAACATACATACACATGCATACATACATTAACACAGACAGGTAAGAGTTATATAGCATGTTATTACAGGAGTTGTTTCTATGGTGTGAGAGGGTAAACCCATGGCTACAAAATAATTGTGTTATTTTAATAGAAGTTTACTTATCAATGGCGCAACGTTATAGACACCTCTACGTTTTTTATTTGTGCTTGGATTTGCAATAAGCTTTGATTCAAAAGGGTGATATTCACCTGAATATCAACTTTTCAGTGAAAGTAAAAATTAAAAAAAAACTACGATTTTTGTGGATATTGCTCCAACCAATGTGTGAAGCCACTTCATGTACGAACCTTATCCTAACGACTGATACATATTGCAATATTATATACCTCTTTCGATTTTTATTTTTATTTTAAGAGTTTATGAAATCTATATAATTATAAAACTCAAATGACTTTGTAACAATGTATGAAACCCACTTTCCGGTTTGCGACATCCGGTTGATCATGCGCGCATGACATGCACACTGAAATATTAACGTTATTATTTCGAAATCGTTATTTAGCATGGGAGGAGTAGAGTTTAAAATAACTTAAACGTAATATAGAAATGAACGATGTAAAAAAAAAAAAACAGACAGTATTAACAATTATTTATTTGGATAATTTAAACGCAAAAAAAAAAACACAAGAACAATTGGAGCGCTGAAATATAAACGTTGTTATTTCGAAATTATTATTTAACATGGGAAGAGTGGGGTTTAAAATAACTTAAACGTAATACAGAAATGAAGGATTTAAAAAAAAAGCAGATATATCAAAATTCGAATTTAACTATAATAAGTATTATGGTATCTGTTCAGTGCACATTTACATATAAGTATAGCCAGCCACTTATAATTCAGTAACTGCTATTTTTTTTTTCAAAAATAATCAATTATAATAAACAGAACGACTCATAGAAATGTATCTATATTTTTTTTCATTTTAATTTACTTTCATAGAAATGTTTCTGTTAAGTTAAAAAAAACAACTATTTTCTTTACGTCACAAGTGTCACGCTCATACATGAATTCTATAGGTAATATAACATACTGACCCAACGGGTCACGGCTAGTCTAGTAGATTATAATACTTCTCTTTGACTATTTTAACAATGTGCATTCTGGCGGTTTATGGAAGTTTTTTTTTAATGCACCTTTATCTTTATCACTAATTTATTTCATATTGAACTTTTCCTTTTTCTTTTTTTTTACTTATGTTCACACTTACTAAGCGTATCACAACTTGGACGTAAGGGGCTACTGTTGGAGGGCACGTCTAGGAAAGATTAACATGATATTTGTTTATTTATTTTTATTTTATTTATTTTTTTTTACACAGTGACCACCACTTATCAAGGCCCGGACGCCACTCAGGGATAAGGGTTATTGTAAGTACATTACGTTAGTGTGGAGATTTGCTGAAGTGTTTACTTAAGGGGGCGGTTCATTAGGGATTTGTTAACATTGGACTTGAAGACATCCAAGTTGTAGTCCGGAGGGAAGCAGGCAGACGGAACAGAGTTCCACAGGCGTGCAGTTCTAAGAAAGAAGCTTTGTTCATGGAATCCGCGTTTTGATTTAGGCACAGATATAGAGTGGGGGAAATTTTTCACAGTGGATTCAGCTAGACGGGTGTTTTTTTGTGAAAGATTTGCGAGGGGGGGTCAGAGATTGGAGTTCAGACGAGCATCTGCCATAGAAATAACGATAAAACAAGGACAGGCTCGCAACGTCTCTTCTGTGGGAGAGAGGTTGCAGGGTAGAGAAAAGGGCATCCCCCACTAAACCACGAAGTCTATTTTATGTTACATTTAAACTTCTGTATATCAGTACAGCCCGGGAAGCAAGCAGCAAGAAAGCGGATTCAAATATCTAGCGGTTCATGGGAAGAAACTATAAGAATAGAAAGCTTTCTGGTATTTAGGGACATCAACGGTAAAGGACTGAGGTCTTATTGCTAAGCGGGTTTGTCTTGATATTTACGTTGAGGGAGTACAAGTAAAACGAGTTCATCAGAACACATTCCATTAAAGTATTTGTTAAACAGACACAGTGATGCAACATTAGGGCGATGAGACAGGGTCTGGAGCTTAGCTGATATAGTGAGACCGATTAGATTGACAACTCTTTTTTGGGGCAAGGTGTTAAGCTGCATTTCAGAGGTTATAAGCGCCTATTAAAATTTCAGCATCAGCCGAAAATAGATGAAAAGCGATTTTATTAGCAGCAGGAGCAGTTTGAACGTGGATTAAAATTGACTGAAAAAAAATGACAAGGACACAGCCTGATTGGGGAGAAAAACTAAAAGAAAAATGTCGAATTGAATTTTTATTTAATCCTTTTTGCTAGTTTGTTCCAGTAATGATGCAAATCCAAAATATGTCAATTGGACTTTGGAATAATAAATGCCGTAAATCGAAGAAAAAGAAAAAGCAGAAAAGAGGTTAAAAAATCTGCAGGTTTTTTTTTTTTTTTTTGATAGAAGATGCTAGAATAAGTAATCTGTAGTAAAAGAGTTACGCGCGAACCGTGTTCGTTACAAACACGGTTTTAATAACCTCACTCTGACCCCCATTACGTCTGAAAAGAAAGAAAGAAACAAAAAGAAATAAATATGACCCTGCTTTTCTTTCTATTTTACTAACCTGGGTGCCCGACATTGCCCGGATATTTGGAGATGTGTGTTAAGAAAAAAAAAAAAATTGTAGTGGCCACGCAGACTCCAACCCGTGACCCGAAGGCGGGAGAGAAAATGTAGGTATGTGCAAGGGTATTGATTGAACAAACAACAAAAAAAAAAGGGAAAATTACGAGCGCAAAAATAAAAACAAAATTAGGAGAAGTAAACAGGCTCGAACCCGTAACGCTCTAGAAGAAAAACAAGTGGAAAAAAAAAGAAAAAAAAAAGAACAAACTATCTTACCACTGTGCCTTCCCAGGTTGTGGCGTCACAGATGGTCGAAATAACACCTTTTATGCGACTTCGTGGATAAAAGAGTTGAATAACTTGCAAAAAAAAAAAAAAAAAAAAAAGAATGTCAGCAATAAAAACAAAAAAAAACCCGACCCTCCTTGGAGAAAAGTGTCCAGGTCAGGGTGAAGGAATTAATGGTTTGAGCCAATGTTTTTTCGATATTTGTTGTCCGAAAGGTCGGATTACAAATAACACGGACCTCGTGAAAATCCCTCGCCTCAATCGAAAGTGTTAGCAGATATACATGCATACATATACATACATACATACATGGTGATTGCAACGTCTTGTCAGACGAGTGCCACTCCCTCAGACATTTAAAATCCATGAGCCAAAATACCTGAGGGGGTACCTATACAAAGATGATGTTACAGAGTCTTAGCTTTGTACGACAGCTAAGTCTCTCTCTCGGTTCAAAATGTTGAGATCCAGCAACAAGCAAGAGCAAGATAGCCAGCAACAAATTAAACTGCAGACCAGCTTAATGCGAGTACTGGTCTTCCGCTTTATGTTTTTTTAAATAAGAGATTTGCTTCTCCTAGAAAGGTTGCCCTCACCACGGCTTTCAGGAGCCCTATCCACACATACATTATTGATTGCAACGTCTTGTCAGACGAGTGCCACTCCCTCAGACATTTAAAATCCATGAGCTAACATACCTGAGGGGGTATCTATACAAAGATGATTTTACAGAGTCTTAGCTTTGTACGACAGCTAAGTCTCTCTCTCGGTTCAAAATGTTGAGATCCAGCAACAAGCAAGAGCAAGATAGCCAGCAACAAACTAAACTGCAGACCAGCTTAATGCGGGTAATGGTCTCCCGCTTTATGGTTTTTTAAATCAGAGATTTGCTTCTCCTAGAGAGGTTGCCTTCACCGCGGCTTACGGGAGCCCTCTCCACCCCAATACACATATACACAAACACAAATATACACGATGCTAGTTGGCCGTTGACCCAGAAAAAGAGTTCATTCGCCACACATACATACATACATACATGCATACATACATACATACATTTCAACAGACAGATGATATTTATATTATAGATGAAAATACATTTATTAGCATTACTTTCGAAACAATGTATGTTTCTTGTTTTTTTTTCTAACTTCATTTTATCTGACATCAGATTAACAAAATCCCGTCTCTTCGATGCCAACTCAAAAATCTGTCGCCGCCACTACGGAGACACACGCCCAACTAACTCAACTTCGTTGTTCTTTCTCCTCCTATCTCAGACTTGCATTAATCAACCATTTTTTGCCTTCGACTTTACACGTCCATCTTCTCCAGTGCGGACAGTGCTTCTCTCCGATAACATGGTGTCCTAATTTTCTTTTTTTATAATGCTAGCTCGCGCACACGTCCTAATTTACTTATGCGCTTTTTTTCGGCTACTGCTTCTAATATCTTCGCGATCCAGCTATCCTACAGCTCCTGCTCATATTTTCCAACAAGTTCATACGAGCTCTATATCACAATCGGATTACAAATTAGAGAATCAGTAGATACCAATAGACAAACGAGTAAAGAGCTGAAACAAAGGAAGCGTTATCTGATTATTTAAATAGCTATTTAAATATTTTTTTCGGCAATAATAATAGTTGGAAAAAATATCATTATATTATTTTTATGATTCCTAATAGGCGGGCATCACCAGATAGCCTTGCTACATATTTATAAACGGGCAGTATAAAATACTGATCTACGTTATTCAAATCTCGTGAAATAATTGCTTAACGCATATTCAGTGCGGAAATTGGGCAATTTTCTAAAACGATTTATCCGAATGGAAATTTTCTTTTTGATATAAATTTGAAAACATTTGCAAAATGGATTTTATTTTCTCTAAAATTTCCATAAAACCAGACAAATGTGGGCAATAATCAATGTAACGCTTAGATGGATCAGTTCAAAGTGAAATCAATCTCAATCAATCCTTCTGATTGGTTTGTCAAGAACAGTGGAAAATTTAAACTGGGAGAGCGAATATATTCTGTTTAAAATGTTGCCGCATGGCTGAAAATGAAACATTGGTTCTAAAATGCAGTGGCGGGAAGAAAAAAACATCAATGGCAAAAACAATCATGTGTAAATTTAAGTTTGTTAAAATTCGTTTATCACAAGAAGAGTATTATGGCAATATATATATATATATATATGTGTGTGTGTGTGTGTGTGTATGTGCGTGTGTGTGTATGTGTGTGTGTGTGTGTGTTTATACAAAAACGTACGCACATATGGCTATAGATATATAAAGTTTGTTAAAATTCGTTCATCACAAGAAGAGTATTATGGCAATATATATATATATATATATATGTGTGTGTGTGTGTGTGTGTGTTTATACAAAAACGTACATACATATGACTATATATATATATATATATAGAGAGAGAGAGAGAGAAAGACATAGAAAGAGAGAGAGGGCGAGGGAGAGAGAGATAGAGAAGGCTTGTGGCCGGGTTCGAATCTCCGGTCGGCAGTAATCATGACCTTCTGCATTGATGATTCACGAAAGGATAAAACACTAGTGTATGTAGGTATTCAAAAATTATTACAGTAATAATAGTATCAGCTCCGTTAAGACCTCGGTTCTTATTGTTGAGCGCTTTTAAAACTGAGTAAAAATCAGACACTGAAGCTTACATGCGTATGTCATTATGTCATAATCATTAGATCACTCTGGATGGACGTCTTGACATATAGGAATAATGTTTTTAAGTTGGAACAGTGTTTATCGCTGTTGAAGTTCGCCGTGTAATTTGTTTTTTTTGCTAACGGGGTCAGTGATGGTCTCATGGATGGGTTCGAATCTCCCCATCGCCTGTAATCGGGACTCACTGCACAGAGTATTTATAAAATATACTTTCCCAATAATAGTAACATCCTTAAATATTAAGAATTGTCATACAAATTGTTACATGAAAAAGGGTTTCCCCTTTTACTGTAATTAAGAAAAATATTAGATAAGTGGAAAATGAGATTAGTGAACATCTTTCGAGAATTTGCTGCTACCATTGTGCACAGAAGTCACTATTTTCATTGCTTCCAATGTAGTAGATCTACTGAGACTAAAGCAACCTGCAGGAGTTCCAGCAACCACTGTAAAAGAGTAATTAAAAATGCAAGAGAGTTGTATGTTCAGTCGCTCAAGACCAAAGTAGCTGAACAGCAGCTTGTTTCCCACCAATTTTGGCAAATCACAAACAGGATCCTGAATAGTTGTGCACTCTCTTCCAATCATCATAAAGAACGCAAGAGAGGTGTATGCTCAGTCCGTCAAGTCCAAAGTAGCTGAGGCCCCGTGTTTTGACAAGCTTCTGGGTTTGACCTTTACTCCTGATCTGAAATGGAACACGTACATCAAGTCTGTTGCCAAGGTCGCTGGGAAGATGGTGGGATCCTTCTACCGCTCCAGAAGATATCTCACTACTGATGCAATTCTCTATCTTTATAAAAGCCAAGTACGTCCAAGGATGGAATACTTTTGCCATATCTGGGCAGGAGCTGCTAAAAACAGCCTATATGTAAGCAAGGTTCAGAAATAGATTAAGAATTGGAATGTAGGAATTTCGCTATTGTTAAATATCATATGAAATAGTTAGATATTGTTTGTATTGTAAAAATAATTAATTGTTCATTCTTTTATGAAAACTGAATTAAAAAGGCCAGCTAAAAAGAATGAACAATACAAATTAAATGTATATTGTAAAAATAGGTTAGTTGAGAATTCTTTGTTTGCAGAAGAGTGTTTTGGACAAATATGTGCTTAGCCATGTGAGTTGGTCATGATATCAAACCACACATCTATCGTCATAGCAAAAAGAGGAATCTCAATAATAAGAGCTAGGATTAGAAAATAAGTAAGAGCGACAGTCAGGCAGTCAAGTTGAACATTCAGCAGAGTTGGTCGGAAAGAGCTGACTTTGTCAGAGGAGGGCCCCCCTCAGAGGCGAAGAGGTAGAAGTTTAACCATGTAAAACCATATGAATTCCTGACGTCAAATCATTCGACCGGTCAAGATGTTAAGAAACAGTCGTCTGTTCTTGTAAGTGAGTAAATATGAGATAGGATAGCGGAGAATTCGAATCTGGGAAGCTAGGTTAAGAATTGAGAATTCCGATCATAAGTTAAAATAAATAATGCAGATATGTTATTGGAAAGGAATGCGTTTAGTAAGGTCATTGAAAAAAGAATGTGATGATGCAATTGTGTTAATAAAATGAAATGAAATTAAAATTGAGGTTATCTAGATCCGAACCATAGAAAATGTTAAGCATAGTTGTACAGTGGGTTAATCGAAAATTTGGTTAGAGAAATCGGTCTTTGTAAACATGTAAGGAACAACACATGCTTACACACGTGAGGCATATCATGCCACGGGATCGATATGCACGTGTTTGGTCATGCAATGACGTCATGAGTTCTCAATATAGTTAGAGCTTTAGGTCAGACAGGAGAAGTCAGTCGGAGAGAATTAGAGGTCGGACAGAGTTGGACAGACAGAGCTGACATCCGCCTTGGAAGCGAAGGTAGAAGTTGAAAGAATGTAGAAATTTGGAATTCCTTGATGCGAAGCCATTTACCGGTCGAATGGGATAAACGAACATCGTATTTTTGTAACTGTCGTCTTCGTGTTATGTCATTAAACAACAAAGGTATTGTGAATTTGATATTATAAGAACTTTGTGTATAAATTCATCTACGAATGTATGTCTATCATCTTAAGTATGTGCCTCCCTCTCAGTACCAAGAAATAATATATGTTCAGTCATTATGATAAAAGACTGAAAATCCTTATCTCAAAAAGAAGTTAAGAAATATATGTGTCCATGTTTATAGAAACCCTCCCGGAACTGTCAGAAATGCATAAATGTCAACCTCTCTCAATCAATCAATCTATCTATATATCTAATCACCCTCTCTTTCTCTATTACATGTTTCCGGCTCTGTATTAAAATCACCATGTCTCTCTTTTATATATACCCTGTCTATGTCTCTTATATGAACAAGGAACAACAAATGTAATATATACGTCATTCCTTCTAATAACACCCCTACATAACACAGTGAAATAAAGAACATAATCGATTTTTGTAACTGTTGTCTTCGTCTCGCCGTTCAACAATTGAAAATAATGTGCTAATCATCGTAATATGAACTTTGTATAAACCTCCTTCTAAGTAATGTGCCCCCTCCTCCATCATAAGAAATGATTGTCCCCTCTGATGAAAAAGAACAGTATAACACATCCCTTCAGTAAGGAATTCCTTCCTTTCACTGTTATGTTTCCCTTAATACTGTCATCATCGTTATCGTGTTATGAGTATCCCGCTAAATATGTCTCCTAATATAGACCTCCTGCTATACAACAAAATATAGTTGTTTTTACTCCAGCACTTTTGTAATATTTTAATGGATTTGTTTAATTCAGAAGTCGGAATGAGGAACTTTCTTATAATCTAAGCTATCGATGACTACAACCCTGTCTTTATTTGTTGAAGGAAAGGCGCTTTATCTTAGTAGCATTAAAGTTTTGCAAAAGAAAGCATACCCCTAAAACAGAATTCTCTAAAATGGTTTATTTTATTTTTATTTAAAGATACATACAGTTGAAAAAGACATCCCAATCCCATTCTTCAAATATTAACTAATTAAAACCATCAAATTCTCTATTACATATTAAAATATATATAACTAGAAATGGATTGACATGCCGTAAAGCAAAACAATGAAACCAAACACCATGAATAAATTTTAACAACATAAAGAATTAAAACGTATTTTCTTTACCAAAAATGACTTGATTTGTATTAATTAAACTGAAATGGGTTGATATGAAATAAAAAAGAACTTCCACAGATAGAACAACATTTATGTTTGAAAATATGAGAAAAAGTAAATGGTAAAATGTATTCATCAAAATCATTGACTGTGCTTATAACAAACAGGAATCTTAATGGTCTCCCGGTTGATACCTTGAATTTTCGGAGAAACATAAAATTAGCCCCAATATGTGTGATTTTCACCTCTGAAACACCCTACGACTCAAGTCATTGAATTTTCCCAGGAGCAAATATTATATTTCTATATACATACATACATATATATATATATATATATATATATATATATATATATATATATATATATATATATATATGTGTATATATATATATATGTGTATACATATATATATATGTTTACTGTTTTTTGGAATATATATATATATATATATATATATATATATATATGTATATGCATATATATATATGTATGTATATATATAGTTAGATAGATATAGATATGTGTGTGTAGTCTTGCCTCTGGGTGATTTTCAGCAAAATCTAATGGTCAGAAAATACTTTATGTCCAGAAAAGTTAAATTTTAGGTCATTGGTACCTCTTTTTATAATCTCGGGACGAAACAAGAATTTTCATGACGTCAAATATTACGTCTCCAGGTGTATGTCAATGTGATCTTGCTTCTGGGTCATTTTCATCAACATCTAATCGTAGGAATAAATTCCATCTTTCGAAAAGTGCTATTTTTCGTCATTTTGATTCCTTTTGACCCCCTTATTACGCAACCAGAATTTGTATAAAAGAATCTGAAAATGTTGCATTTCCTCCTTATGGTAGTTGTAACTTTATGCAAAATTTCAGAAAAATGTAACGGTTGTTATTGAGAATTTGGGGAACGAGCGGACGAATGGACGAGGGAATGCTAAGGTCCAAATCCGACCAAGTCGGTTGACGAATAAACAGAAATGTTGATATGCAGTAAAACGAAGAAACTTAATAGAAATACTATGAATAAAAATTTCAAGATATAAGAAACCTTAATATAAAACGTTTTTTAATATAATTTACAAGATTCCTTATTAAATAACGCGCTAAATTCTTGATGTGCTGTATAATAAGAAAAAAAAACTATGAATAAATAGTTGAAAAACTAAACATGAAGCAAAAAAAAAAACGTTTTGTTTTCTAAAAGTAATCGTATTGACTATTTTATACCCGAAACGTGCATATGCCACGAACAAAAAAACAAGCAACCAAACAACAAGACAAAAAAACAACGAACAAAACATCCATCCAACCAATAAAACAAGCAATCACACAACCAACAAAACCACCACCCAACCAAGCAACCAACCAAGCAACCAACCAAACAACAAAACAAACAAATAACCAAACAACCAACCAAACAACCAAACTACAAACCAACCAACCAACCAAACAACCAATCAAACAGCCGACCAAACAACCGACTAACCAAACAACCAACCAAACAACCAACCAACCAACCAACCAACCAACCGACTAACCAACCAACCAACCAAACAAACAAACAAACACACAAACAAACAAAACAAACAAAAAAACAAACAACGATAAAAAACGCTATGATTTAATATTTAAATATATAAAGATTTTCAAACAAAACATTTTTTCCAAACTGACTGGATTCGGCATTTAATAACCAAAAAATCAAAAAAGGGTTGATACGCCGTAGCCCCCCCCCTAAAAAAACAACCAAACACAAACGAATAATTATTAATAAAGAAATAAATATATAAGAACTTGAAGCATGAAATGCCTTACCAAAATTCATAGATACCGAATTAAATTAATCGAAAAGGGTTGACATCCCGTAAGAAAAAAACGGAAATAAAGTAAACCAAACGTTTCTTACACACTTCACTTTTAGCAACGATTTGATCTGGCCAAGGATGTCTTTCTTTCTTTCAGGTTAGAAAAAAATGGTGTTGCTTTTAATTGATGTTATTTTTAAAATCTGTGAATTAAAGTCCTCTGAATGTTTTTCACATTCTGCGCTACATTTCCTGCTACTGGTGAGATGGTGTTTATTTGCTCCCCCACTGAGCAAATTAGGCACAAGGCCGTTTTTAATGTGAGGTAAAAACCAGCTCCCCTAAAAGTAGGCAAAAAGGGGGCACTCTGGTTACCAAAAATAATAATTGTCCCAGTATAGAGGGGCTCCCCTCCACTGACTGGCACAAACCATCTTAAGTGCAGCATCTGCCGGAACAGATGGTATTTATTTGCTCCCCCACTGAGCAAATTAGGCACAAGGCCGTTTTTAATGTGAGGTAAAAACCAGCTCCCTTAAAAGTAGGCAAAAAGGGGGCACTCTGGTTACCAAAAATGATAATTGTCCCAGTATAGAGGGTTTCCCCTCCATTGACTGGTACAAATTATCTTAAGTGCAGCATCTGCCGGAACAGATGCTACACTTTGATCCCGGCCCGAAGGCCAAGTTCCTGCTACTGGTGAGATGATCAACAAAGTGTTACCGTTCATCATTGAACGTCGATACAACAAATACTTGGTTTATAATTCCGATTTAGTAAGGAGTACCCTTCCACATCTCCCGGAAGATATAGGAAAGGTTATTACCAGTAAACTAGCACCCCTCCTTTAAGTCGAAGACATTCTTACTAGCATGTACCTTTAAGTGTTCTGTTTGACAATAAGTTATAGTAACAAATAAGATTCGTATAGGTCAGCAATTTTTGTAGTTATCTTGAGTGCTAACATTTAAATTTCTCGGACCCACACGTTGTTGGGTACCGTCGCAGAAACAAGCAAACAAAGAAGGGCACGAGATATATGACTCAACATTTTAAAGTGAATACACAAAGTATTAATTCAAATAATATCCTACAACACATTTCACTGTGTTTCAAACTATAACTAACGCGTCGAACATGGCTTTCATGCACATGTCTTTGTCATCGCATGTAAGGGTTTTTTTTTGGTTTTTTTTCAATTTCGCAGTGCATTTTTGTTAGCGGCACACACGTGTCAAAACATCTCCGGTCGCCTTTTCTGTATTTTCTTTTCGTTATATTTTATATTCTTATCTATCCGTGTTTCTAACGGTTTCTTTAACGTACAGTTTTTCTCAGATTCTTTAATGTCTTAACAGGCCGTGACTAGTCTAGTAAATGTGTGTGTGTATTGTATATAATTCACAATACAGTTATGGAAAGCATACTTATTGTTGTGTAGGGTCTGCATTTAGCCGCTACCTGGTGGATTCGCCAACATTATGGAGAGTTGCGTTCTGCATGCAAGAGAGGCACAAAATAATATATGTTTTTATATATTGATCTTATTATTTAGCTCCCAGGCAACACATCTTCCGCAGCATTGAGTGAAATCGACGATCTCGGATTTTGTGGCGTATCTCTTCGTCGCACCCTAATAGGTAGACCTATTTACACCTTCTTGCTTCTTCGGTGTGGCAAACCCAACTCATAAAGTTAAGTCTGTTTTTTTTTTTTTTTGAAAATAGAAAATCTAGCACATAACTTCCTTTTCTCATTCACATACCTTCCGGTGTAACTTTATCGGTCACACAAGTTTGATACCTGTCACAACATAACTCTGTGACGGTTTCTGCGCTTGCATGCTCGGTCAACATCGATTTATACGTTTTTATCTATTATATATATATAAATATATATATATATATATGTATATATGGAGAGCGAGAGAGAAATAGACAGACAGAGACAGAGACAGAGAGATAGATAGATAGATAGATAGATAGATAACAGACAATTACAATCCTCTACTCGCCGCTGTCCAACGTTTACCAATACTTTTTCTTACATTTTTCCCACATTGATATTATCGTTCCCGTGCCTACTCACGTCAACACGCGTTAAACACCTCCTCTCTCTCCACTTTTCTTATTTTCCTCTCCTTCCTCTTCCCGTTACGTCAGCGGATACATGCTTTTAAATGCGGCTGTTCGGCTTGTCTCGTTTGCCGACGATCCGTTTCAATAAGGGCGCACGTCTTCATTCCACAAACAGCATTCCATACAGCGGCTTTATTACTATGGACTCGCGAAATGTGTTATCTCAACGTATTTTTCAAGTTAACACTAATTTCGTGTCGATTTGTATCATTTATTTTTGTGGAATTTGCTTCGGCGGCGTTGAAGATAATTTCTTCGATAAGAAAACCGATTCAAGAGCACACGTTCCTAAATTCTAACCAGAGTCGTTGAGCGTTTTCTTATCAGCATTTCGCGATAGATTATACGTTTTATGTTAGTTTTAATGTAAAACAATTATTCTTATTCTTCACGAAAAGAAGGCACTGTTTCTGTTTGATTCAATGTCCATGAAAATTATATATATGTATATATATATATATATATATATATATATATATATATATATAATTTGAGTTGTTAATTGAATTAAAATATGTATGACCTGAAATGTTTGAATTTCACATCCAAAGATTTTTAATATTCTATGTAAGACAAAAAATACATTTGAAATGTTATAACTCCTTATCCTAAAGGATTTCGATGTCTACCATCTCTTCAGAGGAGAAAATATTAGCAAATAGTTATAATGGTTTACACCTTATTTCCTAAAGTCAGTGAGACATGAAAAAGCACAATTAAAATTTGTAAAGTATGTAAATGTAAGAGAATAAGGGAAACTAATGAAAAGGATATAAAAATGTTTTTGCTCTATCTTGTATATCGAGCAATTCTAATTTAGGTTGGATAGTACTTATAGAATATTACTGCCAGTAGTATCTTGTAAAACAAACTTATAATCACAGGTTTCCATACAAGTTGATTGTTTGATAATTTTATCCTGAAGTATAAGTATATATATATATATATATATATATATATGTGTGTGTGTGTGTGTGTGTGTGTGTGTATATATATATATATATATATATATATATATATATATATATATATATATATATATATATATATGGTAAGGTAATTCATAATATATAATTCAAAATTAAACTTAAAATTTAAAGATCCGTTTCATAAGAAGGAGCACAACAAAGCCAATAAATTGAACGATCGTTTCGGAAACGATGTTTTTTTATTGTGATAGACATTGAATCAAAGACAATAATTTTAGCATATAGTTTGTATGAAAACGAAGTCTCCTCATCAGCAAAACATTGGGTGTTTTTTTTTAAATAAAAGAAACCATAAATAAGCCTAGCATTTAAGTAGTGCAGATAAATCTTAAAATGGTTCATCCTTTGATAGATGTAATAATCCTCAGAGCAATTCATTTATATATTGTCTGTAGCTTCTACATGATCCAACTGCTCTAACCCCTTATACATATATATATATATATATATATATATATATATATATATATATATATGTGTGTGTGTGTGTGTGTGTGTTGGATATTAAAACTAGTGGCTACGCATATGCAAATAAGTTTCAGTGACCACCCATATAGGGAAAATCACATAATCAGGCCAAGAATATATCATATTGCTCTGTCTAAACATTGAGCACTCTTTGGTAGACACATTGTGTTTTTTTTTGTTTTTGGTTTAAATAACTAAACAATACTACCAATAATATATATATACATATGTATACATATATATACATGTATATACATATATATGTATATATATATATATCTATATATATATATATATATATTCATATATATTGGTTGACCTGTTAAATGTATTTTCATCGCTTGAATTTTTGCTAAGTCTCTTACGATCGAGTTAGAAATCTGTTTATATTTGATGGTGGGTGATTGGACTCCGTATATTAGATTAGCGTTATCTTTTAAGTAGGGTTCATATGCGTTTTTATCTAAATTTAACGGGACGTCCAGGAAGTTTGTTATTTTTATGTTAGCTGATACGTCTGCTTTTAGGCCTAATTTTTTCATTTCCTTGTCTATGATTTTCTTAAAGTTATCTCCCTTGACTTTGTTAGAATCTTTTATTATAGCTAGTCCATCATCTCTATATACCGATATCTATAGTATCAAATATGTTTGGGAGGTATATATAGAATTAATAATCCCACAAGATCTCATGCCTCTGCAGAAACCAAGACACGCATCGCCAAATAAAACGAATTTTTTATTTTAGACTTTATCCATTGGTTATTGTTATTCATTAGAACTGATTTTCTACATTTTTTAATGATGTTGATTTCTTCCGAGGATATATCAGTGTATGCCTCGGCAAATTCTAGGACAATGTTTACAAGTTCTTCGGATATCGAGGGATAGAAATATATGGTGTCAAACTGTATAAACGTGCATTTGTTTGGCTTTCTATATTTTAAACCAGGTGATGGTTTCGGCAGTATTTGTCCACTGGTTTAATTCTAGGTCTTGTTTGATTTGTTTGTTTACTCTAGAAAGTATTGTTTTGCTAATTCTACCTATTTCTGATCCAGTTGGGTTTATCAAGGGAGTGCTGGGATGATTATTAAAGTCTAATTTGTGGTATGTAAGCAGAATGTATGTCTCTCTAGGTTTCAATTTGCCAACTTTATCGTTAATTTTTTAATTTATAGGTAATTTGTTTATTCCCAGGATTTTTTTTATATCTATGTAGTCGCATTCGTTTTTATCTAGTTTTTTGTAGTTTTTGTAATGTTTTCTGTGATTAGTTTGTTATATTCTTGTTTATCTATTTTATAAAAGTTTCTAGTTTTCTCTGCTTTTACAAAGATTTTATTGGAGTTGTTTATGTTTCTATCGATTTTGTGTAGTTTCCGTTGGAAATTCTTAAGTTGATTATGGAATTCTAAGTTTTTAATTACGTTTAAAAGGTAATTTTCAAAATTTATCAAAAGGTCTATTGTTTTCGCGTTTTTAAGGTATAAAACCATATGATTCTTTTTTCTTTACGTTTTAATTTTTAAGGAAGAAATTTGCTCGCCATCGCATTCGGCGTATTATTTCATCTGTTTTTTTTTTAAATTATTTTAATAATATAGCTATGCTTTCTAGATGTGGGGATGTTTTTTAGTGATGTTTAGAAATTAACCCTTTCTATATATATTTTTGGTGTGGTGAAATAAATTCTGTTGAGAATGCTTAACCGTGTCAGGAGCTAAGTATAACTACTTCATTTACTCACATAAAATTTATACACGAAAGTATAGATTTATGCATACACTTTAAGTATTTGATTAAACAGTGCTTAATATGTAGGTAGAACTAGTTAGTAGGTTATAAATATATATGGCGTTTAAGCTACACTGAATATTCCGCATTTAATACACTCTAAGATTATTCAGGTTTATGCGAGATTTTTGTGGTTATCAGCTTTCTAGTATCCAACGCGCCGTTTCCTAATCAGCCAATGAGCAGCCACTTACAGGACAACACGATATAACCACAAAAAATCTCGCATAAGCCCGAAGAATTCGAGAGTGGATTAAACGCAGAATATTCAGTGTAGCTAAACACCATATATATTTATAACTTACTATATATATATATATATATATATATATATATATATATATATATATATATATATATAATATAAAAAGCTGAATGCCTGTGTGTATGTGGGTTTGTGTGTGGGTGTGTTTGGTCACGAATAGGCTCCTATATAGTTGACTTTTCAAAAATAACTTATTGCATATAATGATAGAAGATGTATCGAGACACAGGAATGGTATGTTTTATCTGGCAGAACGGTGGTTCATTAAAATTGTGGGGGTCTGCGGTCGCGCCTGGTCCACAATGTATGGAAATAAAAAGTTAAAAAAAAATTAAATTAAACGTGTACAAGTGTTTCTGATATAGATGTACATAATAATACTTTGATAAGTATGTTTTAACTTAAATAGGGATAATATAATAAAATTGTGGGGTCTGCATTCGCGCCTGACTTCGATAGAATGGAAATAGTCACATACTTTAATAAAGACTTTTCATATCTATCTGCAAAAATATACTTTGATAATTATGTTTCAGCTTTAGGAAATATGGTATAATAAAATTATAGGGGTGTTCTTTCGCACCTGACCCCCATAGAATGGAAATATGTCACAAAGGTTAACAAGGTGTTTTAAATATAGATCCACAGAATATTGTGATAAGTGTTTCAGTGTGAACAATTATGGTATAATAAATTATGGGGTTCATCTATTTTATTTTTACTTTCATCATATTTTGCTTGGTTTTGATACCCCCAAATTCGAAGCTATCTCTTTACAACCCTTCCTTTTCATAACCTATAATACTTTCATAAATCAGAGTCCATTTTCTGTAGGCTATTTTTGAACCCAGTCCACGTCGGGTACTTTTGCTAGTATATATATATATATATATATATATATATAAATATATATATATATATATATATAAATATGTGTATATATATATAGATACATATATATATATATATTTATATATATATATATATATATATATATATATATATATATATATATATATATATATATATATATATATATATATATGATTGTACTCTAAAAGAACAATGCTATCCCGTCACAATCTAATGCAGCAATACATTTACAGAAAAATAAACATAACTCTCTCTCCTCCCAAATAAGAGAAATTCGTGTCAGAACGCGCAAATACATCCCCACCAAAGAAATGCCAAGAAGCTAAAAAAATACTTTCAGCTATATATATTAAAAGGAAATAAATTGCTTTTAATCTTATCACATTCTAATCTTGGGAAAACACTAAAAAACAACCCTGACTACAGAACTGGGCACCGTTTTCTCCCACACTTGCCACTCACAGCTCACACGCATCTACCGCTGCCACTATATATAAGAAATCCAGCCCCGTTCGCAATACTCACACAGCTTTCCTCATGATGTTCTCTTGGCATAACGAAAGGAACATGGCGGCCAACTTCGAACTTCACACAGAATTTATATAACTCCTTGTTATTACACTATCCAAAAATCATCAGAAGAATTGAAAAAAAAAAATTTAAATGGTCCAAGGAGCACTCTGTTTTCTTTAACAACTTTGTTTTTGTTTTTTTTTACACAGTCAGGGCCCGGAAGCCACTCAGGGATAAAGGTTATTGCAAGTACATTACGTTAGTGTGGAGATTTGATGAAGTGTTTAATTAAGGAGGCGGTTCAGTAGGAATTTGTTAACATTGGACTTGAAGACATCCAAGTTGTAGTCCGGAGGGAAGCAGGCAGACGGAACGGAGTTCCACAGGCGTGTAGTTCTAAGAAAGAAGCTTTGTTCATGGAATCCGCGTTTTGATTTAGGCACAGATATAGAGTGGGGGAATTGTTTCACAGTGGATTCAGCTAGACGGGTGTTTTTCGTGAAAGATTGGCGAGGGGGGACCAGAGATTGGAGTTCAGACGAGCGCTTGCCATGGAAATAACGATAAAACAAGGATAGGCTCGCAACGTCTCTTCTGTGGGAGAGAGGTTTCAGGGTAGAGAAAAGGGCATCCCCCACTAAGCCACGAAGTCTTTTTTGTACTCTGTCAAGGCAGGATACGCTGTTTTAGCAGCTCCTGCCCAGATAATGTTACATCAAGTAACAGCACGAAATTGGATAATCCACCAGACTAGATAAATTCTTGTCCTGGAATCAAGAGACAAAAACAGAGTTCCACAGGCGTGTAGTTCTAAGAAAGAAGCTTTGTTCATGGAATCCGCGTTTTGATTTAGGCACAGATATAGAGTGGGGGAATTGTTTCACAGTGGATTCAGCTAGACGGGTGTTTTTCGTGAAAGATTGGCGAGGGGGGACCAGAGATTGGAGTTCAGACGAGCGCTTGCCATGGAAATAACGATAAAACAAGGATAGGCTCGCAACGTCTCTTCTGTGGGAGAGAGGTTTCAGGGTAGAGAAAAGGGCATCCCCCACTAAGCCACGAAGTCTTTTTTGTACTCTGTCAAGGCAGGATACGCTGTTTTAGCAGCTCCTGCCCAGATAATGTTACATCAAGTAACAGCACGAAATTGGATAATCCACCAGACTAGATAAATTCTTGTCCTGGAATCAAGAGACCAAAACAGATTTCCACAGGCGTGTAGTTCTAAGAAAGAAGCTTTGTTCATGGAATCCGCGTTTTGATTTAGGCACAGATATAGAGTGGGGGAATTGTTTCACAGTGGATTCAGCTAGACGGGTGTTTTTCGTGAAAGATTGGCGAGGGGGGACCAGAGAATGGAGTTCAGGAAAAAAAAAAGAGAAAGAAAAATAGAATATAAATTGAAGAATATGAAGTGTGTTTGTCGTATGCGCACTTTTATTGTTGCTATACCCATGAAAATAGTCCCCTTTCGGAGTAATCTCTTCCGGTTGCAATGCATTGTTGTACCGTTCCAACAACTCCTGAAAGCCTTTATGAAACTTTCTTGTGTTAATGCGTCAATGACTCTCGTCACAGCCTCTTTCATCTCCTCAATTGTCTCATAACGAATAAAAAGCGACCAAGGTTTGGACTATAGGAAGTTTCTTGATGCTATCTTGGGCGAATAATTTGATCTTTTTAATTGTTTTCTCTGAGCAGCCTTGGGACAAACCTCGCGGGAATCTTCCGCATTTTCAGTTCTTCGTAAGTAATTTTGTATATAGTTCCCACACTGACATTAAAGTGTATCCTTATTTTCTTTATAAACACACGACGATCCTTATCAATGTTCTGGCTTTCTTACTCCTCACAGTTCTCATCCTAACTCACAGACACCTATCTTTCTTCAATCTCTTATGCTATTCAAAACCGACGCTCGATTCATGCAAGATGGTCCAAAGCAGTCTGTGGTATTTTTTTCTCAAGTTTAAATAAGAAGTTTATTGCATATCCACCTTCTAAATTGGCGTCCAGATTGTAATTTTTCAATTCACCAGCTGTTACAATCAGGCTTTAGTAGGTTGTATTCCAATTCTTGCTGTAGCTGATCATTTGAACCTGAAATCATAAAAATTAGTCAGCCATTTTATAAGACATCTCGCAATACCATACCGAATTTTCTCCGCCTATTATAAATTCCTGTACAAAAAGGTGTCTGCAACCTTGTTGAAGTCACATGTGTGTGTGCACGCGCGTGCGTGTGTGTGTGGTTTAAACATGTGTTTTCATACATTTACTTAATCCACGGATCATTAATAAGTTGTGAATGTGTGTCTAAACCTAAACGGGGATTCTATGAAAAAAAACTTCTTTCTTAGCACTACACAACTGTGGAACTCTTATCCGTGTGCCTGCTTTCCAGCTGACTACAATATGGTCGTCTTCAAGTCTAACATAAACAAGTTCTTGATAAGCCGTTCTCATTAATTAATCCAATTTACCAAATTTACACTTCTAACGGTTACAGTGATATTGTCCCTTTGACTACTGTACACTCTTCAACCCTTATCCTCGAGTAGCACAGAGGCTTAATAAGTGGGGATTCTTTTGAAAAAAAAGTAAAAATACGACCAACAACTAGCAATGACGCGCTATTTTTTTTCGTTACTCTAAACTTTAGGGGAAAATTAATATGAAGTTCCACCTGTAATTTTTTTTGGAAAGTAACCACTCATCAATGGCAGAAGGCCACTTCAGGGTAACGGTTTATGTGTGTAATCTGGTAGTTTTTGAATCGTAAATCGTGCAGATTGGGTAGAATTTGGATTATCATGTATGGAGTATTGTTGTCATATTTGGGCCGGTGCATCTGCTACTAATCTTTAACTCCTAGACAAGGTTCAAAAGAGAGTCGTCAACCTAATAGGTCCTGAACTGTCATCCAAGCTACATCCTCTGTCCTTTCGACGTAATGTAGCATCCCTCTGCCTGTTCTACAAGTAATCTAACGGTTAATATTCTGACGAACTGCAAGCACTTGTACCCTCTCTCCATAAATACCCGTGACAAACCTGACAAGCAGCAAAATCCCACCCCTTCACAGTTGAGATCCCTAGATGTAAGAGCACCTTCTACTCCAGTAGTTTCTTCCCCCAACCCGCTAGACTTTGGAATTCCCTTCCAGGTTCCTGCTTCCTCAACTATACTGACATGCAGATGTTCAAGTGAAACGTGAACCGACATCTTGATGCCTAACTTCCCACCTAGTACCCCTGTAGCATCTGCCCCTAATAGTAGCCCCCTACATCAAAGTGACAATTTGCCTCTTTTGGGGTGAAAATGTAATAAAAAAATATTTAAGGGGACGGCTCAACAAAAACTTATTTACATTGGACTTGAAGGCAATCGACTGGAAAGAAGTTTAGTTGAACATTGTTCCTAGAGAGAAAATTTGTCCATGGAATCTTCGTTTAGAATTAGGTATATATGGTGAATGAACAAATCGTATATAGATGTTGTAGCTCGTTGAGTTGTTTGTGAAAGTTATGCAAGGGTGGGGGCATAGATTGGAGTTCAGTTGAGCACTTGTCATGGAAATAACGATAGAGCATTTCCTTTTATACATAAATTTATAAAGTTATATTTACCAATATAATGATTTAACTAGGACTATTTTTTCTTTATATAATCTATGGACGACATATTACGGTGGGTTTAACGATGCTTTTTATAACAGCAGATGAAATCAATCATTCTGGAAGAGATGATGCAGTCAGTTAAGGTGACCTCTATTGGGAAATCATTGGCAAAGTTTCCATTTGATGCGTTTATTTGAATGTATATGTTTTCTTAATGGGGACAAGAAAAAAAATGAGAAGTTTATTTTTCGTTTTTTTATAACTAAAAATGTATAGTTATGTTTTTTTTTCTAGAAATAAACCTGGTTTTCGTTTTTTTATTTTAACAAATGATTAATGAGTGTGCTTAAAACTGACAGAAATGAATACGAGTTACATTCCGAAACTCGCAAACATTTTTCGTATTATGTTACATATATACTATTTGCTGATATTTAAAAAATAGCATTTGATTCATAGGTCGTAAAATATACAGTGAATGCATATCTATATAATACGAAATCGATGAAATCGCCCATTTTTCGATCAAATCGATGCCTATGAAGGAAGCTTCACATGCCTCTTGCGGTAACTAGGTTCCCAATATATTATAATCTACATTGCACTGTAGAGAGACTACTGTTGATTTTATGAACTTATTTTATAAATGATGGCTTAAAGTTTTAAATGTAAAAGCCAAGTATCAGGCTTCAATTGTGCTCTAAACAGAAACATTAATTTCGAACGCGTACCTGTCATATCAAAGAACTAATTGTTTCATACGCCTTTCATTACTTGCTATGCGGAGGTAATGTCTTGGATTTTTGTTTTTACCCAGGAATCACAACTTATCAAGGACTGGAGGCCACTCGAGGATAGGAGTCAATGGGTATACATTAGTCAATGTGATTATAGCGTAGTAAACATAAGTAGTTGGAAGTTTGTTAATTTGATCACTTAGGGGGACGGTTCATCAAGAACTTGTTTACGTTGGACTTGAAGACAATAAGATTGTAGTCAGCTGGAAAGCAGGCAAACGGAAGAGAGTTCCACAGAATTGCAGTTTTAAGAAAGAAGATTTGTTCATGAAATCTACATTAATGAAAAAATCAAGTACAGTAGAACCCCGAGATACGGTGTTCCTAGGATACGGTTTCTCCAGTTTACGATATATAATACGATGTTTCTGCCCCCTGGTTACGGAATTTGTCCGATGTTACGGTATCATTTATAATATTAGTTGATGGTATACATGTGTATTATATACTGTTCTGTATTTTGCTACTAATTTTTAATGTCGTATCCCGAGGTTCTATTATATAATAGTGAAATTGTACTGTAAACACAGAAAAATATTCCAGTCGCGTCCCTGTTAGATCAAAGAACCTACTCTTGATTTTATATGTTAGGTTTTTCGGCTTGTGTGGTAATAAAAGTTCTCAAATACACTTGTGAGGTAGGACTGTGTAAGGACTTTAGTCAAAATCGTCTGTTCCTTCTTTTATTGGATTATTGCAATAACCGGTAATCGATACTTATCGAAGTGATCGCACCTAGGAACATAAAGAGCCTTTGTTTTAAATTTGATAAAATTGACCCAGCCGTGTTCGATAGCATAGAAAATGAACAATCAGACACACAGACACACAAATAAAGTTGGTTGGTTCCTTGTTTTTGTTTTACGGCATATCAACCCTTTTCGGGTTATTTAATGCAGAATCCAAAGATTCGGAAGAAAGTTTTTTTAATAGAATATATTTGTTGTTTTCAAGTCGGTTTCTATTTAACCCATAGTTGGGACCCTAACAGGTACTACCACTCCGGGTCAGAGTATACCTGGGAGCAATGGTAATTAAAGGGTGGCTCCACACTCCCAAAAGCCCACAAGCTGGGGCCTCACCACTGGATATAGTTTAAGGTCATATCCAGGACCCCCATTGAAAGACTTTTACCCTCTGCAGGGGGCAGTCGGCGTATTCTAATGCCCCACCGACAGGGCCGCGCAAATAAAGAGACACACAAACAGGCATACACACAGATACACGGATACATGTACAGACTGAGACATATAAGCACATATACACAGACACACGTATACACATAGGCAGAGACACACATATACACAGAAACAGAGTAACACCGACAGACACACAAATACACAGACACTCAGACACGCAGACACACAGACAAAGATGCACAAATACACAGAAACACAGACACACGGATACACAAGTACATTTTATATAATTGTATAGATTCCGATATACTGTTTCACGGTACCCCAGTTCTACAGTGGAGTAAGACAAATATGGGTTCTACAACTAAATACATTTCTTGTCGACACGCCAAACTTTATCTACAATTGGAAAAAAGCGAAAACGATTATTTCTGTGTACAGAATAACTTAGGGGCACGGTGTCCCTAGAATACGTTTTTTTTTTCAGGGAACCATGTGGAATTATATGTTTTTACGGTTGTTTTTACGGTTCTTGGTTACGGTTATTCACCCTCCTTACGGTGCTATTTATAATGTTATTTCATTATATACATGTGTATTATACACTGTACTGTTACTAATTTTTAATTAAGTATCTCGAGGTTCTCTGTGTCATAGTGAATTTTTATTTTAAACGCACAACTCACGCATTAATTTCTAACCCTAACCCTAACCCTAACCCTAACCCTAACCCTAACTCACGCATTAATTTCTGACGCGCGCCTGTTAGAACACGCACAACTCACGCATTAATTTCTGACGCGCGCCTGTTAGAACAAATAACATACTGTTGATTTTATATGTTCGCCTTTCAGCTTGTGTGGTAATAAAACTTCTCAAATACACTGGTGATGTAGGTCTGTGTTAGATATTTACTTTGGTCAAAATCATCTGCTTCATTCTTTTATCTGAGTAATTCAAACATTGATTATTGAAACTTATCGAAGTGATCGCAACCAACAACTTATCTAAGAACATTGCCAGACACATATATAACTATTGTGTGTGTGTGTTTTATTTTACATTTATCCAGCCGTGTTCGATATCGTTGGAAATGAACTCACAGATGCACAGACAGACAGACAGACACATATACATATATACACATACACACAAACACACATGTACACAGACACACAGGCCACATACGCACATACACACAGGCACACAGACACATAGGCAAAGATATACAAATACTCAGACATACAGACACGTACACAGACACACACATACCCTTTATATAATTATAGAGATTCCGATATATTGTTTTGCGGTATCTCAGTTCTACAGTGCAGCAAGACTAATCTGGGTTGTACAGCTAAATACATTTCTTTTCGACACGCCAAGTATTCTGTACAATAGGAAACAGATTATTGCTATGTACAGTAGAATTGATTTCTGTGAAACTCCGAGATACGGTTGCCCTATGTTACAGTGTTTTTCCCCGGTTACAATATGAATAAGAGGATTTCCGGTCCCTGGTTACAATATTTGCCCTGGCTTACGGTATTAATTACGATATGATTTTATTATATACACGTGTATTATATACTATACTATATTTTGGCACAAATTGTTGATGCATTATTCAGGGGTTCTACTGAATATAAGAATAATCATATGGAAGTACTGCTGTGTTTTAAGAGTGGTGTACGCATTTATATTTGTATTGTTCACTTGCATAATCATCATAACCATCATCACTATCATCGTAATAACTATCATCACTATCATCGTCATAACCATCATCACTATCATCGTCATAACCAGAATCACTATCGTCATAAAAATCATAACTGTCATCGTCATATCCATCAAACTTATCATCGTCATAACCATCATCACTATCATCGTCATAACCATCATCACTATCATCGTCATATCCACCATCACTATCATCACCATAACCATCATCACTATCATCATCATAACCGTCATCACTATCATCATCATAACCATCATCACTATCATCTACATAACCGCCATCATTATCATCATCATAACCATCATCACTATCATCATCATAACCGTCATCACTATAATCATCATAACCATCATCACTATCATCATCATAGCAATCAAATGTTATGTTTATATCATTTTATGCTTGCGTTATCCTATACACTAATCTTACCACGAAAGCCGAATGCAACTTGAGATCGAATTTCCATAAGGGCAAGCCATGAGATATAAATGATGTCCAAGGAGAGATGGGAGCAATTATCCCTGGCTTCATTAGCAAGGAGCTAATCAATTCAGCTAACATTACTGCGACAAATATTGTTGAAATTTAAACATTTATTTTTTAATGACTTTTAATGTCTGTGTAAGTTATCGTATTATTATATGATGATCTGCACATAAGAGCTAAATTGACCGACATTTTATTTCAAATGAAAGTGCCCAACGATAAGAAACATACCTACGTATATATATATATATATATATATATATATATATATATATATATATATATATATACATATATATACATATATATATATATATATATATATATATATATATATATATATATATATATATAGTGTGTCAGGAGGCGGTGAAAAACATCCCATAATGTGCTCGATCGTGGATGTTACAGCTGAAGGTACAATATTTATTACGACACTATATATATATATATATATATATATATATATATATATATGTACATATATATATATATATATATATATATATATATATATTTCAAAGCCGTACCAGTAGTTTCATTGCGCTGAATCAACAAAAAGAGGTTTGAAAGAGTCAGCGCAAATTCATCAGCGAAAAATTAAGACAATGCAAAGTAAACAGAGATAAAAGTTAAACGTGCGTATAAGACTTAGACTGAAAATTTTAAAACAGAACCATATATATATATATATATATATATATATATATATATATATATATATATATATATATATATATATATACCTTGTTTCTTATCGTTGATCACTTTCAGTTGTAATAAAGTCAGTCCACTTATCTAATAGGCGCAGATCGTCATATAATAATACCACACTGTTTGACGCTAAAAGTATTTAATAAGAATACATGTTGAATTTCAATTGTATATCCCGCGGTTTACAATAGCCTAATGGTTTGAGTGCTTGCTAATGAAGCCAAACATAACTTCCGTTGCTGGGATTCAAATATCCCGACTGGCGTTAATCGTGACACTCTGCACTGATGATTTCCGAAAGGATTAAGCACTAGTGTTTGTAGGTATTTTATAATTATTATACTATAATTAAATAATAATAATAATAATAATAATAATAATAATAATAATAATAATAATAAATATAATAATAATAACAATAATATATATATATATATATATATATATATATATATATATATATACGGTGTATTTGTGTTTTGTATATAATGAGTTTCTAATGACTTATGAGTGTTAAACGTTCTGATATCTGATTCTTCTAATGTATTCTCTTTGTTGGTTGATGTGTGTATGCATATGTTAAGAGTTTATAGACATCGCTGTTGGTTAAAACACTAACAAAAACATACCTCAAATCTTTCTTTTCCATGCATCCTGAAATTAAAGGTGCTTCTTCCCAAAAGGGAAAATGCTCAGGCGGGAATTATATTTTTATATAATCATTTCTTTCTTTCTGGGCTCATTTTCAGAGTTAGTACGCTTTGTATAAGACCACCTGTTTTATTTAAGTCGACCGATATTTACTTCCGTAGACATTTTATTTAAACCCCCATCTGTTTGTTAACGCGTTGCATATCGCACTGATCTTCCTCTTAACTAAAACTCTACGTCGCAAAATGTAGCTGTTTTAATACGTCATTACCAAATGTAGCTGAAAGATCCTTGCTGGGTTTTTATCACGTATTTTTGTTTATGAGTTTAATAAAATAAAGAATGTACCCGTAAGTTTTCATTACTAGCAAAAACAAAATGATAGTAACAGATAAGGTTAGTTTTAATTTTATCTATAAAATCATCATAAATTAAAATTTTGTTGTTATTAGTTATGAACACTTACATTCTCTTTTTTATTAAAAGCTTTTAACATAAATAATTTTATCTGTAAATATATGGTTGGTTGGTTGTTTTTGTTTTACGGCATATCAACCCTTTTCGGGTTATTTAATGCCGAATCCAAAGATTTTGAAGAATTTTTTTTTAATAGTATATAATTGTTGTTTTCACGTCGGTTTCTATTTAACCATATATATGATAGAGTTCAAAATAGACTTCGTAGCCTCGTAGATGTCCTTTTCTCTTCCTTGCAACCTCTATCTCACAGAAGAGATGTTGCGAGTTTGTCTCTGATGTATCGTTATTTTCATGGAGAGTGTTCGACTGAGCTTCAATCTATGGTCCCCCCTCGCCAAACTTTCACAAGAAACACTCGTCTAGCTGTAAACACTATCAATAATTCCCCCCCACTCTTTATCTGTGCCTAAACCTAAAGGTAGATTCCATGAACAGAGCTTCTTTCTTAGAACTGCACGCCTGTGGAATTGTCTTCCGTTTTCCTGCTTTCCGGCCGACTACAATATGGTTGTCTTTAAGTCTAACGTAAATAAGTTCTTGATGAGCCGTTCCATATAAGTTATCAAATTTACCAAATTTTCATTTTTAATGATTACTATACTGTCCAATTTCTAATGTACACTCTTTAACCCTTATCCTTGAGTGGCCTCTTGGCCTTGATAATGTGGTGATGCCTATGTAAAAAAAAAAAAAGAAAACATAGTTGGGACCCTAACAGGTACTACCACTCCGGGTCAGAGTGGACCTGGGAGCAATGGTAATTAAAGGGTGGCTCCACACTCCCCAAAGCTCGCAAGCTGGGGCCTCACCATTGGATATAGTTTAAGGTCATATCCAGGACCCCCATTGAGGGACTTTTGCCCTCTGCAGGGTGGGGCAGTCGGCGTACTCTAATGCCCCACCGACAGGACCCTGTAAATAAATGAATTACGATCATAATAATAATAATCGTCGACCAACTCATACCAAACAGTCGAAATCGAAAATTTGCACGTAATGTCAAGCATAACCTATAATTTAATCAGCTGTCGTTTCGTAAATCAGAATTTGTTGAAGTTCTTTGTAATTTTTAATTGTATGTTTAGCATCGTACGCAGTAGAGATCAGATCTTCAGCCTCCAAAACACTGTCGTAACTGAATTTTATCTTCATTTATTTGCTATTATAATTTTTTTCTGGTTGATAATTGCTTTGTATGCTCGATAGATCCAGCTGTTCTTCGAGGAGAGAATAATGACGATTAGTAAATTGTTGACTGTACAAAAAGGGCTGGGCACTTTTATAAAAACAATGTGGCAATCATTTCTTTTTTTTTTTTTTTTTTTCGTTTCCGGTTTTCATCCAGGGTTGATTAAAAATCTCGGCAAATTAATCATTCCCATGTAATCGGCGTAAATAAATCACTGCAGGTTTCGGTAATGACTAGGAACTATCATATCCGTATTGTTTTATGGGATATTAACCGTCTTTTTCGGTTATTTAATGTAAAGTCCGGTATTTGTTTCTAGAAACAGATTTTCAGGCTTCAAGTGCTTTATTGCATCTTTATGGGATTCCAATCGCTTTTTATAAAAAAAATATGTTTGTGTTTGTAATGAAAGCAGGGCCAGAGATTCCGTCTACTACTAATCTTAATTCAATTAAGAATCTTACTAATCGTTTACTTTAAAAGCTTTGATTATCAAGGAGGAGATCATCAATATTCACAACATTCTCCCCCATCAAATTACTCACTGATAGTGAAGAAAGTCCCTTAAATGTCCAGGCTCACCACGAGATCGCAGTGGTCTCCTCGGCCGTCCATGATTCGGGGTCAGAGTACTCAAACAGAAAGACTCTTCCGTGCGAACCCGTCTGTTGGCTCTACAACACCTCGCTCCGAAATGTTTCCTTCTCAGAGGAGCAGGCCATTCCGCGTCAGAGTCACTCTGGATGGTCACGTTTTTAAGGTGCTAGTCTTTCATCTGTCATGGATTCAGGAAGTGTCTGACGGATACGCAACGAAGAAAGTGTAATTAGACGAGGGGTCAGCAGCAATTAAATTACTATGATCTTCCGAAAGGCCTTTAGTGTTAGGTGAGTTGATATGTCCTTATGAATCGTTCGCGGTCTTGGTATGTCTCCGTTTCCAGCACTTTTCAAGCTGTGGTAAATCGCTCCGATCGCATAAATTGTTCAATTTTTATTAGAATAAATTGTAATGAAAATAGGGCAAGAGATGTTGTCTGGTAATCTTTTATTTAATTATGAATCTTAATACTCGTCTATTTGAAAGCGGAAGTGTACAGCTTTCATAGCTTGGTTTATTAAAGGGGAGATAATCCATACTGACAACAATGTTTCTATTGCTTTGTATTTGAAAATGTTTATTCGTGTGTTCAGTTTAGTTGCTTTATTCTATATCATATCAAACATTTTCGTTTCAATCAATTTCGCATACTTTTTTATGGTTACAGTGCAATATATTCTCATATATGTATTTATGGTGTTCTCTTTGACTTTATGTTATTTTTTTTGGCTTAGCAGTAAGTATTGGGAACACCAACCTGATAGAACAGTTGGAAATGACTTATATGCCGTACATTACGACCATATAATCTCTACAGCCACCTACCTTGAAAATGCCGCCATGAAACCTGGCATAATTATATTGAATAAGGCAGAGAGAGCGGTAACCTTGGTTTAAGATAGTGTCTGTAATGATGGCACTCTGAACAGAGGTGAAAGAGAGAAACAGATCAAATATCAAGGTCCCATGTATGATATGAAAAGAAACTGGAATCTTAAGGAGATATAAATCATACCAGTTATTATAGGTGCCACAGGGCTTATGAAGAAGAGCCTGACGTCCTACCTAATTAATATTCCTGGTGAACCAAGTGCAAAAGAGATCCAGACATTTGCACTTAAGGGAACAGAGAGGATACTAAAAAGAGCTCTCGGTTGGTTTCAATAAAAAGCAGAGCAATGTTGGCAGCTAGTTTGGCTGCCCCATACACATCATTACAACATTGAAAGACAGAACATTTTTAAAATAGGGAAAAATAATTTAAACGTTTGGTGCATTTAATCAATAAGCGAACATTTTAAGCAAACCCAAACTGGTAGGATCATGTAGGAAGAAAATAAATTTATAAATAATTACGTTCGATTATTTAGGAGAGTACTTTTATTATATGATGACTAGACTGTTACGTGCTTATGCGGTATCAATCAACTCGTAGCTCTACAAAATTTATCGCAAAGGAAAGCGGTAAAGGTCTAGGATTTGTATCACATTGACGCACGTGTAAAACGGTAAATAAAAAGGAGGGACGTTTTATATCCTTATGGTTTGTGCCAGCTAATCAGACTGTCTGAAGATACTGGCTTCGCGATTTTAACTTTACCAAACATAATTCTAACATTTTTATACTCTGTCTGTAAACACTCACAAAGGTTTTGTAAAGTTTAAAAAGAAATAAAATCAAATGCCCTTCAATAAAATATCGACCCCAAATATAAATATTTGAATATATAATGAACTTTAAGCAAAACGACGTTTACCAAAACAATTTGAAGCGGCTTTAGATAATACAAAAATGGTTGATATGTCGTATGATATGAAAAAATAATACAACAACAAATAGAATGACAACATTACCTGATATATATTTTCAATATTACCTGATATATACTCGAGAGTGAAAATAATAAAAAGGATATTCTCTTGTCATAGTCCTAATTATTACATATGCACTAATCATATAACTTCTATGTTTAATGATTATTTAAATAAACACAGATGTGAAATCAAAAACTCCGTGTGATTGAGATGGCGCGTCATGTACAAGAAAACACAAGCCACGTATGTCGACGCACATGCCCATATACACATCATGAGTATGTTTCGGTCAGCTAGTTACAAGCAACTAAAGATTCTTCGGGCGACACAGCTTATATGAAAGCAGAGTTTTTTTTTACAAAGGAATCACCACTTATCAAGGCCCAGAGGCTACTCGGTAGGTAACGATTAATGGGTTTACAGAAGTCAATGGGACAAAGTCATAGTAATCGTAAAAAGTGTCAGTTTAATAAATTGGATTACTTAAGGGGAACGGCTCATCCAGAACTTGTTGACATTAGACTTGAAGACGGCCATATTGTAGTCAGTTGGAAAGCAGGTAAACGGAAGGGAATTCCAAAGGAGCGCAGTTTTTAGAAAGAAGCTTGTTCATGGAATTTAGTTTGCAATAGAAATATCAGGTCTTCATAGGGAATTAATAGGAAGAGGTTTCGTTACATGTTGTTTAAAGTAAGAATAATGGCAAAGAAGACGAAATAGGTCTGTGTTAAAATATAGGAATAAAATAATCGAAAACATTCTTCCCAAAATAGATTCAGAAATATTTTTATAAAACATAACGCCATTAAGCTTTCTTGTAAGAGAAACATGCGGGAGAAGCCATGAGTTACTTCACTACACGAGTAGAGTAATTCACAACTTGTCCGTAGCTGAATAGTTTATGCTTCGTCAGGGCTATAAATAGTATTTTTTATCGTGATATCATAACTAGATGTGGTATCAGGTACAGTCACGTTAACACAAGGTTTCTCGCCAGATCACCTAAGATTAACAACGGTTAGCTTGCCTAGTACCAGATGGGTGACCATTTGGGAAAGCCATGCGTTGTATGTACGCGGGGTAAAATACCAAGTATAAAAAACTGGCGAGGTCTCTCCTCCTCTAGACGGTTTATGGGTCTCTTTTAAGTATTGATTACCTCTCCCACATTGTACCCTGGACCCTCCCATCATAGGAACCTTACCCATTCGCACAATTAACCGACCATCAAGCGTAGTCAGCAGGAAAGAGAGATTACACTTAGTTTAAACGATTTTAATCGATTATTTCAATAAATTCAGTAATTTTTAATTAATCAAGCGCTTGAAGACGACCCATTCAAAACATTTGCGATTATAAGACATTTTTAACCTGAGAAAACGTGCGAACATTAGCTCACCAAATGTAAAATATGGACACATGAGAGAAAAAAAAACTGTAATTATCCTAGTGTTCAACAAAACTGGTTTCAGAGTAAAAGCTTCACAAGCATACCAATATATATATATATATATATATATATATATATATATATATATATAAATGTATATATACATATATATATATATAAATATATATATATAAATATATATATATATATATATGTATATATTTAAAGTTTGTTTGGAAATATATATATATATATATATATATACATGAAAACGTTTTATACTATAACAGTTTACACGTTTTAATATTCGGTTGCATATGATTATATCCCAACGTCGAGTAATATCGATTTTCAAATAAACGAATGATCTTTTCCCCCAAAATATTTACATCTCCATTGCCTTACGGCCGTATTGACGTACATGTCGAATTGCTTATTAGTATTGCGTCATATGACAGTTTGTATAAATGTTTAATCAGGCCAATCACGTTAAAGTTGATGATTGCACAAAAAGTTAGATTCTTAACGAAATGTGGATGTTTTCACATCAACGCTTATTGCGCTGAGTATCAATCACTTATCGGATATTCGTTTAAAACGTGATCAAAGTGTCATGGCGGACAAGTTATGTTTCTTGCACTTTTAATTGCATCTAGAAATGATCTGGCGTTCTGGATTTTTTGCTATCCAGAAGTGTGATTATTCATGGCATATTCTAAGGGCAATGTTTTAATTAACAAATCAAGAATTCTATCATTCCTAATAGTTTTTTTTAATTCTAATTAATCTATTTATTTAATTTGAATTATAATATTACTAGAAAACCGCACGACGTTTCTATGCCGTAAAATAAACTGATAGTTAAATGCATGCAGACTTATTTTTTCTATTTATAGAGTCATTTCTCTATTTATTATTATATTGTACCCACTTTTACTTGTGCAAATGGAAATTCAATGACCTTTCCTGAAGTTGTATATTTGGATTTTACCGTCACTGGATTATTCATCTCCCACCAGATTATCCATTCACGTGAAATCACCTTTTTCTCCACCATATTCCCTCTGCTTAATTCTTTTATTATCAAGTAAGAACGTTGACTTACTTTCAGTTTCATCAACTACTTTTGCATGCAAACCCGATCCCGCATTTTGCTAATTCCTACCCTCTGATGAGAAGGAAAGTATTTCTTCGAAACTCCGCGTATTAAGACTATCCACTTATCTAGTGTTTCCTTTTCAGTGTTTTCAACATGTTTTATTAACTGTTTGCTCGTATATATATGTATATATATATATATATATATACATATATATATATATATATATATATATATATATATATCATAATTTAGTAATTTAAATTCTATGATGTTAAATGGTTAAATTTCAAATCTAGAATTTTTATTATATGTAAGACAAAGAATACATTTCAATAAGTATATCTCCCTAACCTATAGGTTTTCAATGTTTACCCATCTCTTCAGATGAGAAAATATTAGAAATTATAATGGATTATACCTTATTTGCTAACTACAATAAACATAGAAAAGCATAATTAAAAGTTTTAAACGTTTTTAAAACGTAGGGTAAGGGCAACTATTTATTTGTTCAAAATGAAAATGATATTGAATTTCGTATCCAAATTGTATGGTAAAATCTGAAGTGTCAGTCTTTGGTAGCAGTGAGGTAAAAGAGTCTAGTCTGTATTTTAATCTTCAACGGCACAAGGTACGAATCCGAAATCGGCATAATTTCTTGTTTTTTTTTTTACTTTGTTTAGTTGATGATGCCGGTAAATATATTGTTATATAAGTTCGGTGAAGCTGTTTTATTATAAACATATAACTTTTTTATACATGTATTTATATTTTTTAAATTATAATATATGTTTCAAATTTCGCTTCAAATTCAATTCAATTTGTGAATAGGAAACATTTCTGGACACAGGCAAGCAAAATTAAAATGAAATAAATAAATAAAAAAAAAAAATCTCTATATAAATAAAATGAACTCATTTTTTCTCGTCGGATTTTGACCTTAATAGAATTAAAAATCAAGATATTTCATGCAAATATAATATGCACAAACGGCAGAACAATATCTGAGGTGTGTTATAGGCTTATTATTTCTCACATTCCTCGATAATCTTAGATTTCTATACTTTTTCTGCTGAGAAGTCACGGCCAAAATCGGTTAAGATCAATGGAAGTGGTAAAATATTTTCTTTTTAATAAATTCCTCCTCCCCCTGCCACCACTTAACACCGTTTGGGGATCGTTCACAAGGAACAGTTGAGAAGAGAACACCGGTTTGGCTTCGTAGTTCTTTCATGTGAAGTTATTTAAAATCACTAAACTTAGCTGCAGTGCTCTGTGGCGTAGTGGTGAGCGTGCTGGACAATTCACATTATATTTTCACGTTCGCGCCGACCTATCGTAGTCGTTTCTTTTTTTTTCTTTTTTTTCCTAAACAACTGGAATGGACTTTTCTTGGTGGCCGAACTGTTAACGTTGCAGATGTTTTTTGTTTTTTTTTTCACACTTTATTTTCCTACTTTTACTCATGACTCCGGGCTTGATCCTTCCTACTTACCTACCATAACATTTTTATACCCCCCGTCCCGGAAACAAACACTCGGGCAACGCCGGGTACCCCCGCTAGTAAAAGAATAAAAGAAAATAAAAGGACATTGTTTTACATTAAGTACCCCAGCGTGGCTTGTACAAAAATACGCTTAAATATATATTTAATCAACGAAGATTTCGTATAAATTATTATAGATCCATTATTTTATTCGTTATTTCATAGATAGTGGTGATTTCCAAAGTTAAGAAAAAAAAACGAATTTAGTATATGAACTGAAACAAATCATTGAGCGTTAGTCGTTAAGTCTGAAAGTATTGCTTGCAATGCCGTTAAAATTTTACACAGTGACAAATTCAGTCTTTTACTTATATAAACAATATAAATAGGCAGACAGATATTGTACCCACCATAAAATAATCGCTATTGTTTCAAAGATTAATTTAATTATAACAATCATGTTGTTTTGAGGTGTGGGTTGAGCACCAAAAAAAAAAAAAAGTGAACGTAGGAAGGTAAACTCGAACCCGTACTGCGAAGGGGGAAAAGAACGGGGGAAAATGTGACGCCTTTGCTGTTACGACGACCGCCAAACCGGAAGTGACGTAGGTTTAAATTAAGGTTCGACAGTCGGCAAGAGGGGATGAATTTCGAAAGTATCGGCGAAGAAAGCGACCCCTCCCTGTAGAAAGTGTCCAGTTGAGGGTAAAGAATTAATGTTTCTAGCCAATTTTTCGGTATTTGTCGTGTGAATGGTCAAGCTTCCAAACGGTACTGATGTTGTGTCAAAACTTTTAGGCAGACATGCAAACATACATACATACATACATTTATATATTCGTAGCTCAAATTTGCGACCCAAACCGATTAAAACGCTTGTTTTGTCTCTTAATAACGTAAAATTTCAAATGTTTTGAGCGGAAATTGTCTGAGTAATTCGGTAGATACCGCAGAGGTTAATTTTTGTTTTAAATTTGACCCCTATTATGGAATCTTAACCTTTATTGTTTCGGGTTCAAATCAAGTTTATGAGTAAGAGCAATGTCAAAGGAACATATATCTAAAATTTCAATTGTTTATACCACAAATTTGGGGAATAGTTTGTAAGACTTCTCAAAGGTCTAATTGTTGAATTTGCCCCCTTAGCAGACAAATTTCGGGCTGTAGACGGATTACAAAAAAGTTCCCTAATCTCACTACCCTGTTTCGAGTCTTTAGACTGAAAATTGCCAGAGTTATTGTGTAGGGAAATGTACACAGACAGACAGATACTTTCACTGTTATAGTTATATAGATTAATCAAGGAATCTATTTTGCCTTTTACTCATCAGAAGAAATAGCAACTATCAATCCACCAAAAGGAAATAAAATGCGATTAGGCATGATTTAAAATAAAAGAAGAGTAGCTGTTATTGTTTGCTTACATTACTCCATTTTGACCTCATATATATATATATATATATATATATATATATATATATATATATATGAATGTGAAAATTAGTTAGATAGAATAATCTGACTGGTGAGAGAAGGAATGGCTCCAATCTTTCAAGGTGTATCCAGTCAGAAATATATACACGATCTGAAGTTTCGGATTGAACACCCCGCGCACGCACGTGGTTCAAATGTAAATCAACCAATCAAAAACTGTAATAAAACATGACATTAAATTCTTATTAACCAATCAACGTTCGCATTTCAAGTCATACAATTCACTGTTTATTTCTTCTGCGAACGACAATAAAATAATAATAAAAACAAAATATAATTATTATTTGGGATCTTTTGAAACGTTTGTCCAACAGGGCCCAGCTCCATACAAGAACAGAGGCAATTCCCAGGTCGAACAAAATACAGAGAGCTACGACGCAGTTTATAAGATATTTCGAAATACATGTATGACACACACACACGTATTAGAAAACTTAAACAAAACTATTACATACCGTTAAACAGAAACTTATGCATATCTATCTATATATTTATAAAAGTGAAATTGTGTGTGTGTAGGTGTGTGCATTTCCCTAACAAATAACTCTGTCAATTTTATTCTACAGACTCGAGATTGGACATAAGGTGTATTGTGATATTGGAAACTCTTTTTAATCGGTTTTCTGCCAGAAATTTGGATTTCAAGTCGTAAAAGTTCAATGATTTTACTTTTTTTTAAGTAAAATAATTGAGTTACGAAACTTCTCAACCAATTTTTTTTTACATGGAGTTCACCATTTATCAAGGCCCAAGGACCACTCGGGGATAAGGGTTATTATGTGTACAGTAATCAATGGGATAGTGTAGTAATAGTATTGGAGAATTGATAATGTGTCATTACTTAAGGGGGCGGTTCATCAGGAATTTATTTGTGTTGGACTTGAAGACATCCAGGTTGAAGTCGGGGGGGATAGGCAAGCGGAACAGAGTTGCACAGGCGTGCAGTTCTATGAAAGAAGCTTTGTTCATGGAATCTACGTTTTGATTTAGGCATAGATAAGGAGTTGGGGAAATTATTGACGGTGGTTCCAGCTAGTCGGGTGCTTTTTGAAAAAGATTGGCTAGGGGGCAGAGAATGGAGCTCAGACGAGCACTTGACATAGAAATCACGATAGAAAAAAGGTAGAGTCGCTACGTCTCTTCTGTAGGAAAGAGGGTGCAGGGAAGAGAAAATGCCATCACCCACCAAGTCACGAAGTCTATTTTGTACTCTGTCAAGGCAGGATAGGCTGGTTTTAGCAGCTGCTACCCAGATGTGGCATCAGTACTCCATCCTTGGACGTACTTGGCTTTTATATAGATAGAGAATGTCATCACTAGTGGGATATCTTCTGGAGCGGTAGAAGGATCCCACTATTTTCTCAGCAACCTTGGCCACAGACTTGATGTACGTGTTCCATTTAAGATCAGGAGTAAAGGTCAAACCCAGAAGCTTATCAAAATATGCGGCCTTCCCTAGACGAGGGCCAACCATTTCAATTGATGCCAGCTGGGGATCAGAGCGTTTATGATGTAGAGATAGGAGTTTGGTCTTAGATGCATTAAAGGTAACTAGCCACTTCTTTCCCCACTGTACCACGCGCTCAAGATCAGAGGAGAGAATCAGAAAGAACATCATCATTTACGGCCTTTTATGTGTTGCCATAGATAGTCGTGTCATCAGAATAGATGTCAACGAAAGATTTTAGTATGTGTTTTGGGAGATCATTGATGTAGATTAGGAAGACAGTTGGGTCCAGTATGGACCCCTGAGGGACTCCAGCATTAATATTGTGGGTCTCTGATTTCTGCCCATCAACCACTACTCTTATGAGCCTATCAGAGAGAAATGATTTAATGATCGAGAAAACCTTTCCAGTTATACCGTAGCTGGAAATCTTGTGTAGTAGGCCTTAATGTAAAACCTTATCGAAGGTCTTGGATATGTCAAGAGAAATTGCCCTAGAAATGAAGCCTTTGTCGAGAGATTCACTAATTCATATGAGATATAACCGTTAGCACATCTGCTGTAGATCTAGCAGAACGGAAACCATATTTCGTGTCGCTAAGAAGGTTATTTCTGCTGAGGTGGTTGACTACTTCTCTATTTATTGTGAATTCCAGAAACATACTCATGACACACAGAATACTTATTGGTCTGCACTGAGAGGGGGATTACTTAACACCTGAATTCTTCAATACAGGGCATACTAATGAGGTTTTCCAGAGTGTTAGGAAGCACTTCTCCTTAAGGCAACGCTTAAAGTTTCGTAAGTATGGGAGCAAGTTCTGGTTGTAATTTTTTATACACTATAGTTGGAATAGCGTCAGGTCTAGTTGCTTTACTGGAGTCAAGGTTCTTGATAAACTTGGCGACCTCACCCACATATATTTGTATGTTGCATAGCGTGTTGTCTGTAATAGGAGGGGATACGGGGAGTTGATGGCCTTCATCGCACAGGGTAGAATTTCCCGCAAAGTTCTTGGCAAATAGTTTGGCCTTGTCGGATTCTGTGGAGATGGCATCTGGTCCATTGATAATGGTTAAGATAGAACGCACGTTTCTGTTCAGGATTCTATTTGCAATTTGCCAGAACTGGTCGGAACCAAGCCGCTGCTCGGCTACTTTGGATTTAACCGATTGAGCATATAGTTCTCTTGCATTTTTTATTACTCTTTTACAGTGGTTGCTGGCGTTCCTGAAAGCAGCTTTCGTCTACACACTTTAAATTTTAGATGTAGGTTAATAGGACATGGATCAAACTTTTTAATCTTATTTGTGTACAAAACAATAAAGGGTAAGGTGTCAAAAATTGTTTTCAAAATTTATTTAATTATAATTGCTGCTCCCGCGTATATGACATAATCAAGCTGACCAATTCTCACAAACGTTGCACATCCCCATCCACCACGGTCGCAGTTGAGATTGAATTGTAAGTGTAGCTGAATACTTGATGCTTCGCCAGGGCTTTCAATGTTTTTTTTTTATTGTGACGCCATCACCAGACGGAGTGCCTGCAACTACTTCATGGAGAACCATCTATCTATTCCCTACAGATAATTAGGTGTTTTTTTCGATAATAAGGCTTCTAAAAGTTTTCTTGTGAGTGGTCTATTCTGTCGAGTACATCAGTGTAGGCATTTTGCATAATGTATCTAAAATGACAATAATGTAATTAAATTTAATCGCAGGAACCATGGACCTAGATGTCTGGTGTTATTTGTGAAAGTATTCTCTCATCAAACTAAATAAACACAGAATTTTAAAACGCTAATCGGATCTCGTAAACACATTATTGAATAAAACAAATCATAAAACGGCCAACAGTTGAAAAATCTTAAATTTTAGAATGTAGACGTGCCAATTTTATGATTACCGCTTTTAAAATATCATTGATACGTACATGTGTTAAAATGAATATATACTTATCTGTGTGTAAATATATATATATATATATATATATATATATATATATATATATACATATATATATACACACACGCACACACACACACACACACATATATATACACTCATTAACATACAGTAGTGTTTTGCCGTTTCACATCTCGTAAGCGCGACTAGACAAGCAAATATCTCAAGCCAGAATCGAAAGCCATCCAAATGACAGTCGGAGTTTCTACACGTTGCACTTTTTGGCAGTGAATAAACAAAGTTCAACCTTTTTACACATAGAGCAGCGCTTAATACGCTAATAGTAACTTGTATATTGCTTTAGAATATGCACAACCCAAGATAGGGAGAATGATATATATATATATATATATATATATATATATATATATATATATATATATATCTATATATATTTATGAACAAATGATTAATAAAACATGTTAAAAGACATCTTGAAAAAGAGTTAAAAACATATTCAATTTTAAAAAGGAAGCACAAGATAAGTGGATAGTCCTTAATCCGCGGAGTTTCGAAGAAATACTCTTCTTCTCATCAGAGGGCAGGAATTAGCAAAATGCGGGATCGGATTTTGCATGTAAAATTATTTAATTAAACTACAAGTAATCGCAGATCTTACTTGGTTAAAAAAAGGGTGAGGTAAGGGAATAGGAGGAAAAAGAAAAATGATAAAAAGATTTCACATGAATGGATAGTCCGGTGAAGGGTAAAAAATCCAAGCATGGTAAAATCCAAAACGGTCGAATTAAATATTTCCAATCCAATGGGTAAGTTCTAAATGGTCCAAAACGGTCCAAAAGGCAGAGTTCCTTGGAAAAAATCGCCAATGGAATGAATTCCAAATAATTAAAAGAAAAAACAATGGAGAGAATATTTAAAACACGTCTGTCAAAGCTGGAGGAATCAATTAAATTAAGGTTTAAAAAAAAACGGAAAAGCGGAGAAAGTTTAAACTTTAACAGCAAGATCAAACTGACCCAGACAAAAAGCGCGAAAGTAAGCGTTAATAATTAGGTCAACTTAGATATGCACGTAAAAGTCCCAGAATTAAATTAAGAAACACGAGTCAGAAGAACAAATAAATGGCTAAGTTTATGAAATGGAGCGTGTATTATATTAAAAAAAAAATGAAAGTAAATAAATTAAAAATTGAAAATAAAAAATTAAAAATTAAAAAGTTACAATTAAAAAAAAACAACTATATATACATATATACACACATACATATACATATATATACATATACACATACATATACATACAGACACACAAATGCACACATACATGTACATACAGACCCACACGCATATACATACATATACATGTATTTATACATATACAATAACATATATATATATATATATATATATACATACATATATATATACAAACATACACACACGCATGCATAAATATATACACATATCCAAAAACATATCCAAAAAAATATACAACTTAAACAAAACTATGCATACATACTTACATACACTTTAAGGGGAGGGACTGGCCGGTATCTACAAACTCCGGAATAAGGCAAATAAATGTGTATGTAAATGCATATAGTAAAATATAAGTAAACAAATACATAGAGAAAAATGAGTAGGTTGATGTATATATTTAATTAAAACGGAGACATCAGATGGAAAACCGGCCAAAGAAATAAAGAAAAAGCAAATAAAATTAAAAATATAAAAAGCTTTGAAGGTAAAATTATTAAAAAAAAATTATGGGAAAATATATATATTTAAAGGGGTAAATTACTAGCTATGTGATTACAAATTTACGATGTTTAAACTTGGACATATGTTTGCAATAAGAGATCAGTTCGTTTTTAGAGTTTATTATATTACTACTTTGAAGGGAGGTTATAATAGTTATAGCTTCAGATGTACAGAGGTGACAAGACTAAGATCCTGGAGTATAAGACTTAACTTTTTTCATTTAATTGAAAAGTGGGTATTGGCAGAATTAAGCTTTTTAACCAGTGTAGTTAGATAAGTTTCCTGGTTATTATTTGACTTTTGGTTATTGAAAGATTTATACATATACATACATATATATATATATATATATATATATATATATATATATATATATATGTATGAATGTATGTAGACATTAATTAGTATTAAATAGGAAAGAATAATTTTATTCATAATCTAACTATTTACTTCAACAGTACTCAATACATAGGTAGAGCAAGGTAGTAAGTTTGAAATATCTATGCCAATAAAGCTACACAGAATATCCCGCGTTTCATTAACACTAGCCTGACGAATTCCTAGTGTGGATAAAACGCGAAACATTTTGTGTTGATTTCTCTCTCTCTCTCTCTCTCTCACTCTCTGTATATATATATATGTTTGATCAACACTGCTGGGGAGCCATGATGTAATACACTGTTTTGTTTTTAAATCCCCGAAACAGTGTTTCATGGTAAACAACTGATGATCCCTTAAAAAATATAAAAATTGGTATTATAGTAAATTTGAGAGTTGATGCAGTGATTGCAGGTGATTAAATGACTTACTGACTAGATGTTTTTTTTTTTTTTAATGAATGATAAAAAATTTTTTGTGTGGTTTCAAATGTTAAAAACTTCAAAGACTATATATATATATATATATATATATATATATATATTCTAAGTTACTATATATATATTTACATATATATATATATTTAAATATATATAAACATATATATATATATATATATATATATATATATATATATATATATATTATAAAAAAGTGAACCAAATCGTAAATTCAATCAACTAAAAAAATGGAAACCGGGGTGAGGAAAAGAAAAAAATATATATATATATATATAATGGGGCAAGTTATATGTACAATTAAATAAAATAAATAAGTCGATTAAAAAAGATCGTTAAAATATACCCAAAGCGCTTTTCGTTCAGACAAACATTTTCAAGGGTCATAAGTCTGAAAATTATTATTTTTTTTTAGAATATTTGGTAGTGATATGGAATACGAGCGGAGAGGTTAAGAAAAAAAAAAAAAAAAAAAAAAAAAAAAAAACTGACTACCCAAATAATTCTAACTGAAGCCGGAGGTTTCTCTGCTTGCACAAAGTAGGGGGGTTAGCAATGATGGTAAGTGCTTCGAGGACAGACAGATGGAACTTTGTGCGTCCTCGGTGCAAAACAGAAAAACACTCCGGAGAGAAAACAAGACCGCATTCCTTTTTATCGACCAAATGTTGGCCGATGGACGATTCTATCAGTTGGGATTTTCTGGTAGTAGCTTGATGATCCCTGATGAAACGGGGGACATGTTGGGCGATTCTAACCTGAAGACGCTGGGTCGTCTTGCCTATATAGACGGCACCACACCGACATTGAAATTTATAAATAATATTACTAGTTTGGGAGATAGGCAAGACATCCTTACGAAATGAGGGAAAGGCGGTTTTTGTGGAAAAGGCAATACGGAGCGATAGAGCACCAAAATTAGAAGACACCAGAGAGGAAATCTTATCGCAAATAAGTTGGCCTTCAAGTCCAATCCAGGGTAACCTAAGGTATACCGGAAATCTACATGGACCGTATTTTGGTAGCTCAGAAAAGGATTTAATTTTTTTATTAATAACTAAGTTAACTAATGGAGGTGGATATCCATTAGTAATAAAAATCCTTTTAATGTTATCAATTTCCACATCAATAAAAGGTGGGGAACAAATAGCAAGTGCCCGATGGGTTAAGTTTCTAATAAGATTTAGTTTCCTGGTTGTGGGTGCAAAAGAATCCCAACTAAGATAAAGACCAGTAAAAGTGGGTTTTCTATAAATAGATGTCATAAAGGAAAGCCCACGTTTAGAAACTAACACATCAAGGAAAGGAAGGGAGTTATCTTTTTCCACCTCCATCGTAAATTTGAGAGAAGGGTGTAAATTATTTAATAAGTGGAAAAAGGACATAGCTTCATCATGCGTTGCGAAACAAGAAAAAGTGTCGTCAACATAACGCATGTAAAATGCTGGTCTAGGGCACTTGTCAAACAACGTCTGTTCTAAAAAACCCACAAAAATATTGGCCAAAGTTGGGCCAAGGGGTGATCCCATCGATATACCGTCGAACTGGCGATATATCACATCGTTGAAACTAAAGGAAACTGACTTAGTAGCAAGTTCCAAAAGTTCAACGAACACCGCCTCAGGAAAAGAGGGGAGGGGGCCAGGGCCTCTATAAAGAAAATCAGCACATATATCAATGACCTCGTCAAGAGGAACATTGGTAAACAAATTGCTAATATCAAAGGAGACCAAATAACAGTTGTTAGTGGTAAGAGGAAGCTCCTTGATAGTCGATGCGAAATGAAAAGAATCAGGTGTGCAATGTGTTGAATAAAAAGAACAGACTGGTTCAAGAATTAAAACCAGCCATTTAGCCAGATTGTGTTGGGCCGAACCTACCATCGACAAAATTGGTCTCAATGGAGTATCAATTTTGTGTACCTTAGGCAATCCGTAAATCCTGGGGCGTTGAGAGCCCACCGGTCGGATATTATTATAAACTTCCTTAGATAAATATTTAAGTTTATGCCATCGAAGTAGTTTATTTTGAAGCTTGGTTTCAATTGAAGGAGTGTCATCAGAGTCCAGGGAACCTAAACAGATAAATTTGCTATCATTGTTAAGAATAGAAAGCATTTTTGCAATGTAGTCTTGACGGTCAAGGATAACTACACCGTTGCCTTTATCTGGGCGAGAAATGTAAATCTCATTATTGCATTTTAATTGCTTAGCCGCAATGAAATGATTACTTTGCCAAATAAAATGGCGAGAAGAAATATTGCATTGACTGAATTTATTGGCTAATTCAGTCAAGCGAGATTTAACAATATTTAAGTTGTCACCCGAACCATTATTTTTTATTTGTGAAAATAAAATCTCAAATTCACTAAGAGTTTGAGTTACGTCAATCTGGCGAGGAGGGACACAAAATTCAAGTCCCCTAGACAACACAAACGTATCGACTTCTGACAATTTAAATTTAGAGAAATTAAATATATGCTGATCCGAGAATGAAGGTTCGCCAAATTTATTTTTAATCAAAAGGTTTAAGAAATTAGTAAATTTTTGATTATTTGTATGACGACACTTAACATCCTTGGCTGAAAGTAACTTAGAAAATCGAAGTTTATCAAATGGAGACAACGTTTTCCAAGCGAGAGTCCAAACCGAGTAATGTTTACTCTGTAAACTAAGAAGCACATCAGAATAAAATGTTATTTCGTCTTCAGTTAGAATTATTTGGGTAGTCAGGTTTTTTTTTTTTTTTTTTTTTTCTTAACCTCTCCGCTCGTATTCCATATCACTACCAAATATTCTAAAAAAATAATAATTTTCAGACTTATGACCCTTGAAAATGTTTGTCTGAACGAAAAGCGCTTTGGGTATATTTTAACGATCTTTTTTAATCGACTTATTTATTTTATTTAATTGTACATATAACTTGCCCCATTATATATATATATATTTTTTTTTCTTTTCCTCACCCCGGTTTCCATTTTTTTAGTTGATTGAATTTACGATATGGTTCACTTTTTTATAATTATTCTAAAATTTTGCCAATCGAATAAAGATATATATATATATATATATAATGGCAAATTTCATTAGATAAAATATACGTTATTTTAACTATTAATTCTTTCGTAGATCCTTCCCAACTTCCAAATAATAGTCTCCACTTCTGGCGGGAACTGGTTGATGTAATCACCACATTTATCATGAGGCTCAGTGCTTTCCGATTCTTCAGCATTCGTCGTCAGAGATAAATTTATCTAAGTGGTTTTGAACAATTTATAAAATTTATTTTTCTCTTCGTTGGTAAATTATTTTCTTTTTCTTTTTTTTCAATTGGTTAAAATTAATAACATCCTGAAATGTTTGCAGAGCAATTCAAATAAATAACTCTACAAGCACCTTAGGATGTTAAAGTTTATTTTATTAACAGTTGGTTTTTTTTTTCAGATTTTATTACTCATGCTACTAGTGTCCGTTTAATATTGTTTGTTCAGGTACAGATGTGGTGTCAATTATATTTTATTAAATTTATGTATGTGTATATATATATATATATATATATATATATACACATCATATATATGTATATATACATATATATGGATTTCTTTATATAAATATCAAAATGAGCATATATTATATATATGTGTGTGTGTGTGTGTGTGTAAATATACTAATATATATTAAAATGCATATATATGCGTATATATTTTGATGTGTATAATATATATATATATGTATATATATATATATATATATATACATATATATATATATGTATAGTTATGCATATTAGGCACACACACCCACACATATATACATGTATTTAATTATATATTTTTTAAACTGTACATATATATATACATATATATATATATATATATATATATATATATATATATATATATATATATATATATAAAGCTGAATGTGTGTGTGTGTGTGTGTCTGGTCACGAATAGGCTCCTATATGCTTGACTATTTAAAAAAAAAACTGATTACATATAATGATAGATGTATCGAGACACAGGAATGGGTATGTTGTATCCTGCAGAACGGTGGTTCATTAAAATTGTGTGGCCTGCGTACGCGCCTGGGCCATACAGTATGGAAATTAAAAAAATAAAGTGTTTTTGATATAGATGTACATGAGAATACTTTGATAAATATGTTTTTAACTTAAATAAGAATGGTATAATAAAATTGTGGGGGCTGCGTTCGCGCCTGGCCTCCATAGAATGGAAATAGGCACACACTTTAATAAATGTCTATCTGCGTAAGTATACTTTGATAATTATGTTTCAGTTTGAAATAAATATGGTATAATAAAATTATGGGGTTTTCGTTCGAGCCTTACCTCCATAGAATGGAAATATGTCAAAAAGTTTAACAAGGTTTTTTAATATAAATCCACAGAATATTGTGATAAGTGTTTCAGTGTGAACAGGTATGTCATAATAAATGATGGGGTTTATCTATTTTATTTTTACTTTCATCATATTTTGCTTTCGTTTTGATACCCCCGAATTCGAAGCCATCCCTTTACAACCCTTCCTTTCCACAAGCTATAATACTTTCATAAATCAGAGTCCATTTTCTGTAGGCTGTTTTTAACACAGTCAACGACCGGTACTTTTGCTAGTATATATATATATATATATATATATATATATATATATATATATATATATACATATATATATATGTATATATATTAATGTATATGGATATTTATATATCTAAATGCCCATATAGATGTATATATATATATATATATATATATATATATATTATTTGCATATGTAATGAAATTGATATGTATATCTCTTTATGTATGTATACAAGAGAATCACATACCTTCCCAACGCACAGAAACACACACAGAAACACACACACACACAAACACACACACACATACACACATATATATGTATTAATGCATATTGACATATATATATATATATATATATATATAAATGTATATTGACATATTTGAATGTCCAGCGATTTTTATAAATTATAAAAGATCTCGTGAATTTTTTAACAATAAATAGGTGTTTTATACCAATAACAATAGACTAATTACCAAATTTGCTGCTTTATTTTTATTCAAGATACGGATTTATCAAGTGTCGTCATAGGAAAGTTTATAGACACTAGAAAGAAACCTCCGCTGATGCAGACATTTTTTGTATTGACATTGCACCTTAAACAAGGCATAGGATCACGTGGTCTACCGGATTTGCAGAAATAATATGTAGAGAGCTAGGTAGCGCGATGTCAGTTCACCTTAAACTTGAATTTCTGCATGTCAGTCCAGTTACGGAAGCAAAGGTTCCGGAGAGAATTCCAAAGCGCAGCACTTCCAGGAGCTGCTCGAAAGGACTTATTCTGCCTTGACGGAGTTCAAAATAGACTTCGTAGCCTAGTAGGAGATGCCCTTTTCTCTTCCCTGGGACCTCTTTCTCACAAACAAAATTCCGAAAGTTTTTTCCCTGTTTTATCGTTATTTTCATGATAAGTGGTCGGCTGAGTTCCAATCTATAGTCCCCCCTCCCCAAACTTACACAAGACAAACTCGTCTAGCTGAAAACAAAATCAGTAACCCCCCCACTCTTCATCTGTCCCTAAACCTAAACGTAGATTCCATGAACAAAGCTTCTTTCTTAGAACTGCGCGCCTTTGGATCTGACTTCCATGTTCCTGCTTTCCAGCTGACTACAATATAGTCGTTTTCAAGTCCAACGTAAAGTAGTTTTTGATGAGCCGTTCCACTTAGTTAAAAAAATACGGAATGTTCATTACTAACGATTACTATATTGTCCAATTGACTACTTTACACTCTTTAATCCTTATCCTCGAGTGGCCTCTGGTCTAGATAAATGGTGCTGCTTGTGTAAAAAAAAAGTCCACAGGAAGAAGCTATTCGAATAGAAGGTTTTATGGCATCTAAGGATCTGTAAAGTGTATTGATGGGAGTTTCCATCCTGTCGGTTTTGTCCTGAATATTATCGTTGGTGTTTTTTCTTGTGTTCGGACTTCGTTGCCATGGAAATACTTGTATAACCGACATAAGTATGCCACCTTTCGATGAGTGGATAGAGGTTAGAGTTTAGGTGATATTTCATGCCTCATTAGGTTGACAGCTCTTTTTTCGAACACTTCATTTAAGTCAGAGAGAGAAGTATAACTGCACACTTCTAGATATGGAAACAGTAATCAATTCATATAAGCCAGAGACAGAGGTTTAACTACACCCTCGCAGATGTGGAAACGATACTCCATTCATAGTTTAATTAGTAATATAAACGATAAGTACTTATTCTAACTAGAAGACAATAATAACTGCATGTCAGAGAATAAACTCAAATGAAAACAGATATTATAATGGAGATAAAAAGGGAATATGTGTCTTACACACGACTAAAATGTTAGTTTTATTTTGGTGTCTTAAACTATTTCCCCCTTATATTTGATGATGAGGAGACTTTGTTATTAAAGAAAACATATTCTTGTCAATATTTATTGTCAATTTAAATAAAATTAACACCGTTTCTGAAACGATCGTACAATGTATTGGATTTTGTTTGAAACTAAGTTTAAATTCAAAAGTATGAATAATTTTACTCTATATTAATATAGCTCTTGGATACATATACCTATTGAGCTTATATATCTACAGTACAATGGACGTTGTTTTCTTTTAATAGGATTAATCCATTTACTAGTACATTAAAAAAATCTCTGCTCTTAAGACTCCAGGTCTAATTACCTCAATATATATATACATATATATATATATATATATATATATATATATATAACTGCCTGCGATATATATATATATGTATATATATATATATATATAACTACTTCATTTTCTCACATAAAATTAATATACGAAAGTATAGCTTTATGTGTAAACTTTAAGTATTTACTTCAAAAGTGCTCAATACGTAGGTAGAGCTAATTAGTAATTCATAAAATATAAATGGCGATTAAGCTACACTGAATATTCCGCGTTTCATCCACTATAGGATAAGCCTGACGAATCCTATAGTGGATGAAACGCCGAATATTCAGTGTAGCTTAATCGCCATATATATTTCATAAATTACTATATATATATATATATATATATATATATATATATATATATATATATATATATATATATATACATATATATATATATATTTATATATATATATATATATATATATATATATATATATATATATATATAACTGCATAGAGAGACACAAAATTACTTTTTAATAACCGTTTAGAATACTAATGGATTTTTCTTCAAATTATTCAGAATGTATACGGATACTTTTCGTTTTTCTTTTCATCTGTAAAATAATTCTATTTTAGAAAAACCAGGAATGATATTTCGCCTACTTTATATCATATGCTAATGGCGCTCAGTTCAAAACATTTCACTAAAGAAGACAACTTAAAAAAATGAAAAAGTGTATAACATGTACATATAGTTAAAAACCAAGTTATTTAAACTAAAAATAATATAAACGGATAACCTTTGCTAGACACATTAATTTTTTTTTTATCGATCGGAATAATTTGAATATCTTTATATAAGTTTTCCGATTTTAGAAAACAAATAACAAAATAAAAATGAAATCTCTGTCTGCAGAATGTGCACGTGTGAGAAAATGAGAAGGAGCTAAAATATAACTGTAGCGAAAACATTAGCAGCCACAGCCGTTAAAACACATATGTAAATTAGCAGGTTCGCGCGAGATTGCGTCGCAAGAAACAGAAAAAATAAAACAACACATGGTGCGAACCAAGGGAGAGGCAAATGTAAATACGAGAATGGTTAAGCGCTGGCTAGCGTCAGCCGTGATGTGACGAGGACAGAGACTTTTAAAAAGCATATGTGCGTGCGAAAAAAAACTTGACAAATGTTGGAATGCGTTGTATTGGAAGACTCCCGATTAAATGCGTACTATTTGGAATCTTTCCTGATATATTTGTTTGCCTCTTTTGTAGCAGACAGCATGTGAATTTTAAATACTTTAAATGCAACCACGCAGATAAGTAGTTACGTCAATGTTACATTATAATTAAGAAAATACAAAACGAATTTTAACTGGAAGAAAATATGCTAAAAATATGAATACACCCTTAATCGATGTACAGCCATCTATAAATATAAAAGCGAAAATGTATGTATGTATGTATGTGTGTATGTATGTGTGTGTATGTATGTGTGTTCGCTTTTTCTGTATGTCTACAAAAGGTTTTTTTCAGAGAAGCGGTCGGTCGCTTCACACCTTTTTAAAACTTTTTATATCACATATAGATCGTAGTATCTCACAGTTAACAACTAAGCTCGCCTGTCTATTTAATTTGCTCGATTTCGGGAAGATAAATATTCAACATTTGTCGCTCGCCGTATGTGGGTTAGTCTTTTTCCAATAACATCTTCGGGGGGAACAAAGCGTTCAACAGTGAATACTATCCCGCAGTCAAACTTGACCTCATTAACTCGTTAAAACAGGCACCTGGCAAATCCAAGTAATTGAATAAATTCAAACGTGTTTCCGTTAGCATTTCGCGGTGGGGCAATGGTTAACGTCGCACTTTTTTTTCACACTTTAATTTACAACTTTGCCTCAACGGTTCGGATTCAGTCCTCATACTTACTTTTTTTACCCCCCCTCAGAGTTTCCACACACACCTCCAAACATCCGGGCAACGCCGGGTACCCCTCGTTAGTTAGTTAATAAATGATAAAATTTATATATACGTATATTGGTATATATTTTATATAATCATTTTATTCTTTATATATATATATATATATATATATATATATATATATATATATATATATATATATATATATACTAGCATGGATGCCCGGCGTTGCCCGTGTGTTTAGAGGGGTATGTTGAGCACAAAAAAGTCATTTTTTTTATTTGATCCCTATTTTGACCCCTAAACATTTATTGTTTTGGGCTCACATCAAATTATTAACTTTGATCCATGTCCAAGGAACCTATATCTTTAATTTACAGTGTTTAGACCCAAAATTGTCGGAGGAGTTTGGTAGCGTTCTCATAGGTCAAATCGTTGAACTTTGACCCCTTAACAGCCAAACCGATCACATAAATTTTTCCAAAACTCAGTACCCTGTATATCAAATTTCGAGGGTTATGGCGTAGGGAAATGTGCACAGACGCACAGACAGATACACACACACATAGACACACAGACACGTTCACTTTTATAGATATATAGATACATATGTGTGTGTGTATGTGTGTGTGTGTGTGTGTGTGTGTGTGTGTAAGGCTGGGAAAATACAAATTACGTTATTGATCATATAATTGTACATACTGTTGTACATTTTACAAACTATCTTACAAATATACCAGGTAAACCAAGTGCAAAGGAGATTCAAACAATTGCACTTAAAGGGACGGTTAGAATCTTAAAAAGATCTCTCGGTTGGAGTGTCTAAAATAGCAGGTGTATGTTTGGCATTTGGTAGGATGCCCCATCCCTGGCTTAAACAAAATGATAAGAAAAATGAAAAAATAGAGAGAAATATTAGTGCAGATTTTTGATGATTTATTGATTCTTTGGGGTTCCAAATTTTATATGAATCCATTGATGGGGAACATGCTTAAAGAATATATTCTATATCTTCAGGAAATGTTCAAATGGCTGCTACTGCTGAGATATATACAATTTTACTCTTATGGTTGATCGTGTAAACCATGTGGCATTTGTTCATCAAAGTTTGGGATGCCCTATAAGTATAATGATTAAAATGTATAATGATTAAAAATGGTACTTCACAGTCATACGAATGACTGTGAAGTACCCTTTTCACCATTATACTTCTGAGTGACAGACAAGTGAAAAAATTAATCAACTTTAAAATAATTCAATCAACTTCAAAAAAATTCAATTTATTAATCTATTTCAAATTAGAACACAACTTCAAAATCAGAAATAATCAATTTGTAAATGGAACAATCAACTTTAAAATGCATTAATCAAACTCAAATTGAAATAATTCTTTCGCAAATTTATAAATCTGTTTTAATTAACTTACCTCATGCATAGGGAAATTGACTGACCATCTTCATCTCCCATATATAATATTTTGATTGCAGAAATTCTCCATTGGACAAATTTAGGGTAGCACATCTAAGACAGTAAACGACCAAATTCTCTTCAACTCTCTCTCCTCTGATCTTGAGCAAGTAGTAAAATGGGGAAAGGAGTGGCTGGTTACTTTTAATGCATCTAAAACCAAGCTTCTCTCTTTACATCCTCAACATTCTGATCCACATCTGGCATCAATTGAAATAAATGGCTCTCGTCTTCAGGAGGCCTAAAGTTTTGACAAGCTTCTGGGCTTGACCATTACTCCCGATCTTAAATGGAACATGTACATCAAATCTGTTGTCAAGGCTGCTGGAAATTTGGTGGGATCTTTCTATCGATCCGGTAGATATCTCACGACTGATGCAATTCTCTATCTATATAAGAGCCAGGTACGTCCAAGGATGGAATACTGTTGCCACATCTGGACAGGAGCTGCTAGAAAGAACTTGTCCTGCCTTGATAGGGTTCAAAATAGACTTCGTAGCCTCGTAGGAGATGTCCTTTTCTATTCCCTGCAACCTCTATCTCACAGAAGAGATGTTGCGAGTTTGTCTCTGATGTATCGTTATTTTCATAGAAAGTGTTCGACTGAGCTTCAGTGTATGGTCCCCCCTCGCAAAACTTTCACAAGAAACACTCGTCTAGCTGAAACCACTATCAATAATTCCCCCACTCTTTATCTGTACCTAAACCTAAACGTAGATTGCATGAACAAAGCTTCTTTCTTAGAACTGCACGCCTGTGGAATTGTCTTCCGTTTTCCTGCTTTCCGGCTGACTACAATATGGTTGTGTTCAAGTCTAACGTAAATAAGTTCTTGATGAGCCGTTCCATATAAGTTATCAAATTTACCAAATTTTCATTACTAATGATTACTATATTGTCCAATTTCTATTGTACCCTCTTTAACCCTTATCCTTGAGTGACCTCTCGGCCTTGATAATGTGGTGATTCCTGTGTAAAAAATCACGTTTATTCATACTAAAAACGAACACTTTGCATCTTACCCAATATGGCCTCTACCTCTACACGACTCAACATTTTCCTGAATATTTAATTAAATAAACATTTTGCTACACACACAGTATCGTCGTATTTCTGACAGGTTAACGACGATTGTTTGCATTACCTTATCATAGCATTCACTTTTCCCCCCAAAAAAACTATGCGTAATAAATCTTTAGAAATATGTTTCTATGTGTGTTTCCACTCAATAATTTATTTATTAACAAAATGAACTAATTTGAATTAACTTGGGGATTTCCCTTTTTAAATTTTTATATAAAGCGCCCAAAATTATGGACTCAATGAACGAATCTTAAATTTTTACCCTTTTTAAGCGTTCAACGTGGAAGAATCTTAGTAAAATCCGAACATAACTTTTTATTGCTTGTTTTTAGCGTCCAGAATTATGATTGGTAGGTTGTTTTTATTTTACGGCATATACAAACCTTTTCAGGTTATTTAATGCCGACACCAAATACTTTGAAGAATATATTTTTAATAGAATATATTTGTTTTCAAGTCGGTTTCTATTTAACCCATAGTTGGGACCCTAACAGGTATTACCACTCCGGGTAAGAGTTGACCTGGGAGCAATGGCAATTAAAGGCTGGCTTCACACTCCTTAAAACCCAAAAGCTGATGACTCATCACTGGATATAGTTTAAGGTCATATCAAGGACCCACAAAATTATGAGATGACTAAATGAACAAATCTTAGTAAAAAGAGGAACACTCCTTTTTTATGTTGTAATGAAGGAATTTATGGACAGAGCCATAGGGGTTACTATTTTGAAAGGCTAAGCATTGTATGTGCCTCGCTGGGTCATGGGAAGTTCTAGGTGAGATGTGTTTACATCACTGGATGAGATGCACCGTCGAACCAGAGAGAAAAGCAACAGGAAACTACCTTTATCTTTCAGAGATTAACATGGCTAAAAAATTTGGAGAACCGTTAGGGTTAGGGTAAGGATTAGGTTAAGATTTAGAGTCAGGGTTATGGTCGTCGATGCTGTTGAGACAGCAAGGCTGCTGCTGATGAAATTCTGAGCTTCTCGAAAAATACAACGTGAGAAATTAAACACAAATGAAAAGCAATTTCACTATCTAATATGCCAGAGATTTTCGGCTTCGGATTCCGTAAAGATTACCGACCTAACAGTGTAGAGTAAGGGCTGAAATATCTTCGATCTTGAGGCTATACTGATGATTTTTAGAGCTGCACCGGCCAACATACTAATATCTCTTCTCTTCTCTTCTCTATATAAATAAAATGAACCCATTTTCCGCGTCTGATTTTGACATTAATAGGATTAAAAATCAAGATATTTCATGCAAATATAATATGCACAAACGGCAGAACAATATCTGAGGTGTGTTATAGGCTTATTATTTCTCAAATTCCTCGATAATCTTAGATTTCTATACCTTTTTTCTGCTGAGAAGTAACAGCCAAAATCGGTTAAGATCAATGGAAGTGGTAAAATATTTTCTCTCTAATAAATTCCTCCTCCCCCTGCCACCACTTAACACCGTTTGGGGATCGTTCACAAGGAACAGTTGAGAAGAGAACACCGGTTTGGCTTCGTAGTTCTTTCATGTGAAGTTATTTAAAATCACTAAACTAAGCTGCAGTGCTCTGTGGCGTAGTGGTTAGCGTGCTGGACAATTCACATTATATTTTCACGTTCGCGCCGACCTACCGTAGTCGTTTCTTTTTCTTTTTTTTTTCCTAAACAACTGGAATGGACTTTTCTTGGTGGCCGAACTGTTAACGTTGCAGATGTTTTTTTGTTTTTTTCACACTTTATTTTCCTACTTTTACTCATGACTCCGGGTTTGATCCTTTCTACTTACCTACCATAACATTTTTTAAAACTTCCCCCCGTCCCGGAAACAAACACTCGGGCAACGCCGGGTACCCCCGCTAGTATTTAAATAAACGGTCGACTTTTACAATTGTTTTGCTCATTGGCCTAGCTTTTTAGTGAAATAGTTTTTTCTATACCTAAATTAAAAGAAAAGCACAACACTACTTTTCACACATTGTGATTAAAAAAATATAAAATATGTTTACGATTTCCGTAAGAGCTTTTTTGTCTGAATTTAAATATTTGCTGTCTTGATTCAAGAAATTGACAGGCCAGATTAACCATATAAGAGGGCCGGATTAAAGATATGAACAGACCGGATCTCGTTCGCAGACTGTAGTTTGGAGATCCTTGGTGTAGACACCACATGAATCCGTTGCGAAGGCCCGAATTCTAAACTTTAAAAAATATATAGACACCATACAAAATTCTTCAAATAACATGAAACATCATTTTTATGAAATAAATATTTTTTTTGCTGAAATGTCTGTCGCGCTGTGTTAGCGAACGAAGTTGTTTTAACCATTAGCTTTCAATACAAGCTCGGAAAATATCGATTGAGCCAAAAAGTGTTTTGTAAAAATAAGATATTTATAAGAATTTTTCTGGTTCCATTTTTTTATCAACTGCATGTTAACACAAAACACGTCGCTTATTGCCACGTATATGACCTTCCTTTAAAAATTGTTTTATTTTTATTTATTTTTTTCCTCACAAATGCTTTGTGAAGAATTAAAACTCAGTTAAGACCGACCGTTGCCGAATCATTTCCAATACATCTCGCAATTGTGCCGCATTAAACATTTGCAAATAAGATAATTATATTTTATGAGATTTGTAAAATAAGTTTCCAGATTTTTTTCGTATGGGTACGTTTGTTGATGGAAAACACAGGAAACTCTACACTTCTTCGAAGTAATCTCCTCCGACTGCAATGCTCTTGTTGTACGATTCCAACAACTTCTCAGAAGGTTCGATGTGTGCGTGTGATGATGACACTCGTTGCAACCTCTTTCATCTCCTCAATTGTCTCATAACGACAACATCTTACGTTTTCCTTGACTTTTAAGAATAGCTAAAAGTCATAGAAGGCAAGATCTGAACTACAAGGAGGCTTAATGTTAATCTTGGTAAAATAGTTTGTGAAAAGAATTGAGTTGTGTACTGTGCACTCGCGTAAATGTTCTGCATCTTCAATTCTGTCATGATAACAATTTTGGTCATGACGACGTCTTTTTTTTTACACAGTTATCACCACTTATCAAGGCCCGGAAGCCACTCAGGGATAAGGGTTATTGCAAGTGCATTACGTTAGTGTGGAGATTTGATGAAGTGTTTACTTAAGGAGGCGGTTCATCAGGAATTTGTTTACGTTGGACTTGAAGACATCCAAGTTGTAGTCCAGTGGGAAGCAGGCAGACGGAACAGAGTTCCACAGGCGTGCAGTTCTAAGAAAGAAGCTTTGTTCATGGAATCTGCGTTTTGATTTAGGCACAGATATAGAGTGGGGGAAACTTTTGACAGTGGATTCAGCTAGACGGGTGTTTTTCGTGAAAGATTGGCGAGGGGGGGACCTGAGATTGGAGTTCAGACGAGCACCTTCCGTGGAAATAACGATAAAACAAGGATAGGCTCGCAACGCCTCTTCTGTGGGAGAGAGGTTGCAGGGTAGAGAAAAGGACATCCCCCACTAAGCCACGGAGTCTATTTTGTACTCTGTCAAGGCAGGATAGGATGTTTTTAGCAGCTCCTGTCCAGATATTGCAACAGTATTCCATCCTTTGACGTACTTGGCTTTTATATAGATAGAGAATTGCATCAGTAGTGAGATATCTTCTGGAGCGGTAGAAGGATCCCCCCATCTTTCCAGCGACCTTGGCAACAGACTTGATGTACTTGTTCCATTTCAGATCAGGAGTAAAGGTCAAACCCAGAAACTTGTCAAAACACGGGGCCTCACCTAGACGAGAGCCATCCATCACAATTGATGCCAGATGCGGATCAGAGCGTTGATGATGTAAGGATAGGAGTTTGGTTTTGGATGCATTAAAGGTAACCAGCAACATCTTCCCCCACTGAACCACGCGCTCGAGATCAGAGGAGGGAGAATCAGAGAGAACTTTGTCATTTACAGCCTTTGATGTGTTGCCGTAGATGGTCGTGTCATCAGTATAGATGTCAACGAATGATTTTAGTATGTCTTTCTTTATAATCTTCTCTGCGGAGTCTTGGGAAAACTTTGCGCACATTTACTCCATCTGTCGTTCCTAATGAATAATGTGTACAGTTCCCACACTGACATCAAACTGAGCACGTAAAGTCTCTATAAAATTGGGACGGTTCTTATATAGGAATTTATTTTTTGGACAAATAAACTCTGGTTTTAATTATTTTCTTACTCCTCTCACACCACTCATAATCCATAACAGACTCCCTGCTTCCCTTGGATCTCTTATGCAAATCTTAAACTTATGCTTTATGCATGCAAGATTGTCCAAAAGCAATCGGAAGTATTCCATACGTTTCTGTGACATTTTTCCAAGTTTACAACAGAATTACATTGCATATCTTTTTCTAAAGTGGCCTCACGTCGAGACTGATTTTTTTAAAATTCATCAGCTCTGAAAATAAGACTTTAGTAGGGTGTATTCTAATTCCTACTGTAGCTGGTCATTTGAACCAAATAATTTGATAAGCATTTCATAAGATGTATAGAAATAACAAAATAAATTTTTAAAAGTCTTCCAGAATTTTCGATGCCTGTCGAATGCGATAATTAATGCGTGGACATTACTTATGTGATATTAATTTCGCAGACATTAGTATAATTATTTTAAAACATGAACGTCAATTTATAATTGAGGAAATCATTTACACGTGTGCTTAATGCAGACGCTTGCTTGCGTCTATGTGTTATATGTTTCGGGGGATTTTTGATCAGTATTCGATATAATATATAATTCATCTTTATACCAATAACAGCTTAATTCGTATTTCGTATTTTTTACTAATTACCCAATTTTATATCAACGCGCTCTGATATGGTATTTACAGGTACTGCACTTACTTTATGCTATCTGATGTTCTGAAAGATAGCCTCGAAATCACGGTAGTTTAGTCATAATCCAACAAACAGCAGTGCACTGATGATTGCTAAAGCATGAAAACATTTATGCCTTTATGTATCATCACTAAGGCTATGTCAACAGATAATTTTTTTCATTTTTTCACTCTCGAGTATATATCCGACACAGTTAGACAATCGAGAAAACACAGACACATTATATATATATATAAGCAAGCAATTAATAAAATATGTATAAAAACACTTTGAAATGAGTTAAAAACATATTTAATCTGAAAAGGAAACACTAGATAAATGGATAGTCCTTAATCCGCGGAGTTTCGAAGAAATACTCTCCTTCTCATCAGAGGGTAGGAATTAGCAAAATTCGGGATCGGATTTTGCATGCAGAAGTATTTGATGAAACAACAAATAAGTCAAAGATCTTACTTGAAAACAAAATAAGTTAAGCAGAGTGAATATGGTAAAGAAAAAGGTGATTACATATGAAATGATAGTCTGGTGGAAAATAAAAAAATTCAGTGACGGTAAAATACAAATGTAACACTTCAAGAAAGTAAAAAGAATTTCCATTTGTACAAGTAAAATCCAAGGAAATCCTGTAATTGGAAGAAAATGGTCCATAATACTCCAAAGGCAGAAATCCATGGAATAATTCACAAAAATGTGTACAAGGAAAAAAGAGAAGATTCCAATAATATATATATATATATATATATATATATATAAATTCGTATTCCTGTCTGTTTGTTTGTTTGTTTATCTACAAGTTGATTAATGTATTAAAAAATCCATTACTTTAATTATTCATTCCTGCATATCCTATTATTATTGCAAAATATAAGTTTAAAGAGGTGACGTAATTTGCAGATTACTTTAAGGAAAATCGACTTTATTAAATAGCGATGCATTAGTTATTGTTTATAGTGAGAGAATTATTTTAAGTGCTGTATTTAAGTTTATTATTTAAATTTGATTTATATTGATAACATATTTAACTTCATCTATTTTTACCGACATCGATTTCTTTTTATGAATCGGTTTGAGTTATTTCTCTTGGGCAGGAACATTGTTCTTTTAGTTTGTTTTTTTTCGGTGGATATTATAACTAAAAAACTTTCAAGCATTATTTAAATAAAATAACTTCTGTGATTTCGCAAATAACGTTGTGGTCCAGTGAATTTTTTATTTTAAAATAAAAAAAAAACAATTCAATTTAACTGTGATTCTTTATTTAAAACCAAAACAAAGAAACCGTTCAATTACGTTTTTTACCAGTGCGTTTTTCGCATTTTTTGACATCGTAACTTTTTTTTCTTACCGCAATAACTCATAACTCATAAGTTTTCTAACATAAACATTCGGTTAACTCAAATTATACTTTGGTATTTTTTAAACTGACTTATTTACAGTTGGTTTTCGTTGCAAAAGACCGTAACAAATCATTCTAGACTGAGGTAGCATAAAAGAAATTCTCCAACCTGGAATATAGTCATAAAAAAGTGCTCAATATCCGGAGAATAGTTTGATATCGTAACACTTTTGCCGAAATATCTGGCGGAGAGTTTGTCACGTACTTCTTTTTTCCGGGGAGGGGGGTTTATATTTTCGTGTTTTCATTCGTTCTTTTATTTTTAACATTTTTGTTCGGTAACGATAGAGTTGACATATAATAATGAAAAACTGCTTAATATTCTTAGTATAGCAGATATTGCCAAACTGATCTTCATGCATATATAGTCTTATTTATACTATTCCGAATTTTACTGGCTTTATATAATTGAGGATTCGCTAATCGTTCATAACCAATAAGTTTTAAGTCAAAATAAAATGTAAGCTACAAAATTATAATATTTGAGAATTGGGCATTCATATATTGTTTTAACAAAAGCAAGAAATAAAGGAATAGATTGATAGCAAATGAATTTCATCGTTAGTTACAATTGTTTCAAGACTATTTGGACAAATTCAAACATCATATGGTTTGGCAATTTTTACAAGAACACCTTTTCGTCAGACGTATTGAATAAAAAAAAACACTTTAACAATGAAATTTATGGAAACCATTTTCCTTATGTGGAAAAAATATGAGAAAATAGTTTACCTGCATCTCAACCTTCCAAAGTTACATATATATATATATATATATATATATATATATATATATATATATATATATATATATATATATATAATAGAGCAACAATGATTCTGGCTAGTAGCAGGTGGGTTACCATTTAGGATTTCAAGTGATGTACGTGTCCTTCGCTTTTCTCGGCATTGTTTCCAGTCGATCTGGACTTGTATTTGCGTCTTGACTTCAGCAGTGCCGATTCAAGGGATGTGTGGTTGGAGATTGCACAACCCTTGCAACATAATTACAGGCGCAGCCTCCGTTGCAGGTGATATTCTTTGTTTTCCGGGACGTAACAGAGGACCCACTGTATATATATATATATATATATATATATATATATATATATGTATATATATATATATATATATATATATATATATATATATATATATATATATATAAAGGTATTCAATTATTATAGTACAAAATAAGTATTACAGCCCCTTTAAGAAATTCGTTTCTTATCGTTGAGCACATTAAGTTGAATTACAGTCGGTCAATTTAGCTCTTATGAATAGATCATAGTATAACGATTAGATCACTGTCTGACTGACGTAATGAACATTTAAAATTAAAATGTTTAAATTCAACGTTATTTAACGCGGTTAATTGTAGCCAAATGGATAAGGTATTTGCTAATCGAGCCAGAGATGTCTCGTGTTGCGGGGTTCGAATCGTTCGACTGGTGTTAATCGTGACACCTGCACTGAAGATTCCTGGAAGATTAAACACTAGTGTCTGTAAATATTCAATTATGATAGTAAAAAATAATAATAAATAAATAAATATATATATATATATATATATATATATATATAAAAGCACGCGACTTCACGTTGCATTATCTTGAAGTACGTTGAGAATCACATTCAAGATAAGAACACTGGTTTGATAAATCCAATAAATACATACCCACAAACATAATACCTCTCTCTCTCTTTATATATATATATATATATATATATATATATATATATATATATATATATATATATATATATATATTTAAACAAGGGAGTAGTCACCAACAATGTGTATTTTTTAACATTATTTTATTATTCTGTGTCTTTGTTTTTCATAGAGAATTATGTTTGGATCATTGTAATAATTTTTTTAAGTCACTGAAATTGTTTACGCGCGTTTCAGACGGTCTGCTATACGTCCTCGTCAGAAATTATTTTCAAATGTGTAAAAATGGCGATTTTCGTAGTTAATTTGAAGTTTTTCCAAGGGGTGGAGGCTTGTAAGTGTTTATTATCCATTGGTATGCTGAATTTTTATTGCTTTTTTATTTGGCTTGTCCAGGGAGATTTTGACCTCGCTGTAGTCAGTCGCTATCTCTTTCTGCTAATGTGTGTTTCTTTTCCTTTACGGGTGGGGTAGGGTGTGTGTGTGTGTGTGTGCGTGTGGGTGTGTGCGTGTGTGTTTATGTGTGTATGTGCTTGTGTGTGTTTGCTTTTATTGGATTGGGAATGTGTATATTGTTTTATAGTATTTTGGGGTTATTTGCTTCCTTAGGAAGGCGGCTGTGGTCCGAGGGCGTTACTAATGTGTATGTGTTTTAACCCATTATATATATATATATATATATATATATATATATATATATATATATATATATATATATATATATATATATATATATATATATATACAAACAGCAAGGGGACTCTTTCAGTCTTTGACAGACTATGGATACCCATGAAAGGTTGTCGTCGCGTGATTTTTTTTTTTTTGTGGCAGGAGGTTCGCAATCTCGATCCACACCTCTCCTGAGACGACATTGTTAAATACTGGTGGAAAGTGAAGTAGAGGACGACTGGAAAAAAATGCCGAGATAAGCGGAGAGTGCATACACCAGCTAGAATTCCCAAATGGTCACCAATCTGATACTAACTACGCTCAACGTTGCTTAACTTCGGTGGTCTGACGACGCGATTATGCCCTACAATATATATATACATATATATATATATATATATATATATATATATATATGTGTGTGTGTGTGTGTGTGTATGTATGTGTATGTCTGTATATATATATATATATATATATATATATATATATATATATATATATATATATGTACTTTGTTTATTTTTAATGTATCTAAATAAAATTATATACCCATAAGATACATACGTATAATATATTTTCAATCGAACGTACTTCAGGTGTCATACAGTGTTTTTAGATAGGATTAATATAGAACTACATAGGATTAATATAGAACTAGGGTACCCGGCGTTGCCCGGGTGTTTGGAGGTGTGTGTGCTTTTAAATAAAAAAGAAATCGGGGGGGGGGGTAAAAGTTAGTAGGATCGAACCCGAAGCCCTGAAGCGATGTTTGAAAATAAAATCGGCCAGCCAGAATGAGTTACTGAAAGATGTTTGAATTTATTAAATAAGAACCAAATTGACAGGTGAGCGCACGAAGTCGTAGAGCAATAGCTATTCAGCAAATGAGGTCAGTGACCAGTTTTTTTTTTGTTATAAGCGAAGTAAAAAAGGAAAACAACGTTAAAACTTAAGCGGGAGTGGTAATCAAAACATCGAAAAAAATCACACAAAAAACTAACGTAAGGCAAACGAACGATGTTAAATGTAAAAATTGAGAAATAAACAAAAAAGACAACAGAAAAAAACTAACACGTAAAAAATGGCTTAAATCAGCCTGTTTCGATATTAAAATTTTAAAAATCGGTGGGTACCCGGGTGTTTTGGGGTGTGTGGTCGGGAAGGATAACGAAGTAAAAAAATAAAAACAGAAAAACGAACGTTACGTGAAAAATGGCTTACATAACACTGGTTCAACATTTAAATTTAAAAAATCGAAAAAAAAAGGCATCTCACACCACGATTCGAACGCAAAGCGCTTAGATTACGAACCAACGCGCTACCCAACTGAGCTAACGTGACGTACATGAAATTTAGTCAGTTTTTCAACTATTTAATGAACCTATTTACTATGCCTCCCCACAGGACAGAGTTAGACACCAGGGTCGTTTTTTAAGGTGGAGAAATGGTACAAAAATAACAAAATTGTCTCAGTCGTGAATGGCTAATCCTCAACCGAAAGAGAACAACAAACGGAAGTGCAGCATCCGAAGAACAAACACTACACCTTGATCTTGACTAAAAAGGCCAGACAGGCTCTATTTAAAGTAAATCAGGTTATGACATCATCTGACGCATGCGTAGAACCGGTCGTCATCACGAGAGGACTGTTTTTGTTGACCCTCCCCTGTCGAAAATTGTCGATTTCGGGGTGATGAAATGAACGGTTTTGCCCAATGTTTTGATATTTTTCGAGCGAAGGATGGGGCTTCAATATGATACCGAGTTTGTGAATTTTCGTTGTGTCTGTCGAAAGTTTTTAGCGGGCACACAAACCCACATACAAACATACAAACATACATACACACATTTTCGCTTTTATATATATAGATTACTTTGGGTAAGTCCTGGCATATGAAATCAGTAGGATTTTCTTTACATTATAGGGGTGCTGTCTGTAATGAATGTTTCTGGTTGGAGCCAAACTGAAGTATTATGGCTGACTTTTTCATTTTAAACTTTAATTCAAACTATTATAAAATGAAAACGTAACTTTCCTACATTGTAATGTAAGCTAAAAGGTATTGTGCACAAATCTACTGAGCGGGACATGTGAGCCCTAGATTTGATTGAAAAAAAAATAGTTATTTCGATGACACTAAAAACATTTAAGTGTACCATACCCTATATCATAATTCAGCGCTGGCAACATCGGTTTAACCTGCCAGTACACACACACACACACACACACACACACACACACACACACACACACACACACACACACATACGCACACACACACACATATATATACACACATACACACACATATGTATATATATATTTATTTGGCTTTAAAAATAATTATATATATAAATATGTATCTAGTATACATATGTATATATATCCATGCATTTTAGACACACACACATACACACACACATATTCGAGTATTTTCCTTATTAGCAATCCTTCAAATTATAAAAAAATGGCCGATGGCCTCAGAATTGAAAAGTAGGGCAAGGACAACAGCATATTCTTTTCATTGTTTTGATGCTTGGATATGTTGATATCTTGTACGCTTTTATATAGAGTGATGTTGTTCTCGGTTGATAAACTGTGTCTAAATGTGTCAGATATATACTCGCGAATCAAAAGAATGAAAAGAATATTCTGTTGTCATAGCCTATTGATAATTGTTCAAACGTCGGTGTGTTGCAAATAAAATTCTTCAAAATATCAGATTTTTAATATTTTTAACGTGAATAACGTCCATGTGCAGATTTTAGTCATTGTGTTTTATCATTTATACCAAAAATATTGACACCTATCTATATATATAAAAATGAACGTGTCTGTATGTATGTGTGTCTGTGTGCGTACATTTCCCTACGCAATAACTGTTAATTTTTAGTCTACGGACTCGAAATTTGATATACAGAGCACTGAGATTTGGGAAAATCGATGTGATCGGTTTTGGGCCAGAAATTTGGCGATTAAGAGGTCAAAGTTCAACCATTTGACCTTTGAGAACTCTACCAAACTCCTCCGACAATGTTGGTTCTATGAACTTGAAATTTTGGATATAGGTTCCTTTGACATGGATCTAACTTAATAACTTAAGTTATGCCCAAAACAATAAATTTTGATGGGTCATAATAGGGATAAAATTTTAAAAAAAATGACCTTTATTCTTTTTTTTTTTTTTTTGCTCAGCTTACATATCCAAACACCCGGGCAACGCTGGACATCCATTGCTAGTTTATAAATATAACCATATAAAATAATCACTAACATGTGCTAAACTACAATATAATTAATGAAACAACAAAGTCACGTGCACGCTTTTTTTGATAGTATACTATCTAACACCAATAAAAGTGGCCATACAAAATCTGGAAACTCTATCCGTACCTCTCTTCCCAACATATACCAACGTGTAATCAGTAAAAGGAAAATACTCTAGTTTAAAGTTTTCATTGTAAAAAATTTTGCATTAAAGCAAATTTATACAATTATACTATTTTTTATTTATGAGTAGCGCAACAAGAGAAATATTATTATAGCGATAAAAGAATATTAATCAAACCTTCTAAAACCCGCGACGCAAGAATATAACCGGTGACTTTCATAGTCACGCCTCAAATATTCTAAGAAGTAATCCTACATAAAAGAAACATAAAAAATAAAAACGAAATGTTCCTCGCTAAAAAGAAGCGAGTTTTTAAAAAATGTGGGAAAAGCACGTCTCCAACATATAAATATTAAAACGGCAAAGTTTTTGAAAACGGCAGTCAGTGGTTGCTTATCGATTCTGGAAACATAAATTCACCTGCGCAACATAACAATCCTATGAGACGACGGTTCGCAGTAATATCATCTCTGCCTTAAAAGGTAGTAGCAAAAATACGGATTACAGTACTCGGATCCAAAAGCTACGAAAAATGAAATCGTGTACTAATTAAGACACACGAATGTGCATAAACGGCATTGCTCGAATAATTAACGTCAAAATCTATTACAAGCCGAACGTCATCATTTTGTGTGAGAAATTCTACAATTATAAGCAAGCCCATAATTGGCTGATTGGCCACTCATTTTCTTAGTTTAGACCAATCAGATTTGTCGTGATCTTACCGCCGAGTGATGGGTTTGTCTGGTTTCTGAATCCCCTTACTTTATTTTAGGTTCCAGTAACTGTAGAAAAATATGGAACTCAACTCTCTCAGGTTATGAGGAATTTATAGCCTCTAACTATCGTCCCCTTGAGACATTATTTTATAGCCTAAATGATAAGTGATTATATATATATATATACATATAAATATATATATATATATATATATGTATCCAAGAGACTTTTTAAGGTCAGAATTATTGGTCTGTCTTTAAGGATAGTTCTTTCAACTGAACAATCTATGTGGACTTCTCTGAAGTCGACCCTAGTCGAGAATTTAATCCATCCTCAGAAAGCATTTTCCCAGCTCCTTCAAACGGTTGTAATTAATCCGGTATTCGAACAGAGCAGAGCCCGAATTCCAGTTCCCGCTGAAGATAAAAGCATTATTACGTTTCGAGGTGTTGCCAGCTCTTCTCAGAAGGAAAAAAATCATTTTTTAGAAACGAAAGTCGAATAAAATTTATGTCAAATTTGGGAGGTATGCTTTGTTGTAATGGTTAATTTTTCCACTCGCTTGAAGCTGAAAATTCTTACAACAGAAAATACAAATCAGATATTAGAGAAGGCAGAAGTTCCTTCAAGCTCTAACAGAAAAAAAATGTATCCACTTATTGTGTTAAGTGTTAAATCCTACAACTTGGAAAACTAGTGGGTGAACGTGTGTCTTTGTTTAATAATCACCATGTCCGTTCAATTGGGAATAAAATCGCATCGAAGGAGTTGTTGAGCTTTTAAGATACTCTTCATTGCCTATTTTTGGCTTCGATTCAAAGCGAAAAAAAAGCAAGCGTCAAAAATGTTGCCTTTTACATATTTTAATCTCTAAGTCTAAAACGAAATAAAAAAATAAATTATCCAGAAACATATTCGTAACGCACTGACAATCTCCATCAAATAAATGTTACAGATTGAAAATCAAGAAGTCGTCGTAAAAAATGATTGCGTGAATATGTCGACGATTTAATTGAATTTGATAAGACGGAAAGTACATGATGGGCGGAATATTCGAAGATCATCATACACTCCCTGGAAACGTCGTGTTTATACACACATTTACATATATGTATATATATATATATATATATATATATATATATATATATATATATATATATATATAGTGTAACCCCTCTCGTGAGAAGGTGGTTAAGGACCCCTGTCTATCTGAATTCTTGACTCGTGTAGTCTAGTCTTCTCTGTGGTTGTTACATGAAATCTGGTATGCTGAAAGCGAATATCGAAGCAGCAGGCAGGAAGAAAGACAACTCATGTAGACTAATCTACAGTGTTAATTTTCAAAATTATGTACAAATGTTTTTTACGATATCACTAAGTTTTTTGTAAGTTTTTTCAAAGTCTGAAATCTCTTCAAAGACAGTGACAGACGGTTAGATGAGAAATGTGGAGAGGTCCCCTCTCCAGGGAAGGGCGGTTCTATATGATATGTTCTTCCCAAATTCAACAAGCAATCTACTCCAACTCAACTAATCTGACTAATTTTCGCACGACAGTCGTATATATAGTAAGGTATATGGATCGGGTGAAAATTCCCCCCCCCCGGCCAATAAGATTTCGCCACGAAATCAGAAACCCCAGATCCCTGCGTGGCCACAATTCCCATTCCTGAAACCTGAATTACTAATTCTCACGATTTCCAAGGCCAGATGCCAATTCTGACAACCGACTTTGAGATCACTAAGGTCAGACAATGTGATACGTGAAATTTCCTGTCATTAATTTTTAACTTAAAACATATATTTCTCCGGTTTCAGACAATATTTATTTTGACGTGAAAAAAAATACATATATTTATTTTCTCTATCTTCAATCCTTGGGTTATCTGGCGTCACCCGGGAATGATAAGCGACCTTAGCGTAGTTCTAACGCTCCTCAATGGGGGATTACGTTACATATATATATGTATATATATATATATATATATATATATATATATATATGCGTATATTTATTATTATATATTATGAATAATTACTTTTATACACTTACAGACAGGAGTGTTTCTATATTCACGCAGTCATCAGTGATGGAGATGGCGATTATCGCTGGGCGATCGATTTAAACTCAGCTACGAAGGCAGTTTTAGTTTTCTCAGCAAGAAACGTACTCTACTTTTATAATGTTTTTCTTAATGGTTATATATATATATATGTATATATATATATATATATAAAGCTGAACCTCTGTATGTGTGCCTGATCACGAATAGGCTCCTATATGGTTGAGTATTATAGAAAACTGATCACATATAATGATAGAAAACGCATAGAGACACAGGAATGGGTATGGGGTTTGGTCCACAAAGAATGGAAATAAAAAAAATTTAAAATTAAAAAAAAACCGTTTTCAAGTGTTTTTGATATAGATGTACATGAGAATAATTTGATAAGTATGTTTTAACTTAAATAGGGATGTTATGATACAATTGTGGGGTCCGCGTTCGCGCCTGGCCTCCATAGAATGGAAATAGGTACAAACTTTAATAAATACTTTTCATATCTATCTGCGTAAGTTTACTTCGGTGTTTATATTTCAGTTTGAAGAAATATGGTATGATTAAAGTATGGGGTGTTCGTTCGCACCCGACCGCATAGGATGGAAATATGTCACAAAGTTTAAACGGTTTTTTAATATAGATCCACAGAATATAGTGATAAGTGTTTCAGTGTAAACATGTATTGTATAATAAATTATGGGGTTTATCTATTTTAATTTTACTTAGTTTTGCTACCCCTAAATTCGAAGCTATCTTTTAACAGCCCTTCCTTTTCATAACCTATCATACTTTAATAAATCAGAGTCCATTTTGTGTAGGCTGTTTTTGAACCTAGTGAAGGACGGGTAGTTTTGCTAGTATATATATATATATATATATATATATATATATATATATACATATATATACATATATATATATATACGTGTGTGTATACATACACACACATATATATATATGTGTGTGTGTGTATACATATGTATGCTTGGGGGGTGCATGCATACCGCCATTATGAAAAATAATTCTTAAGTGTGTAAATTCTTCCAGAATGATATGATAGTAATTTTCCAGGAAATACTAAACTTTAGATGTAGTCCACTAAAATCAAATTAGGTGTTCATAAGTTAAACATCGTTCTCAAATATTGAATTATTTCCCTTTAATATATAATAAACATAAAATAGAAAGAAAGAAATAGTTCACTTCCAATATTAAAATGAATAAGACTTCCTAGGCACAACGTAAATAATGTCATGGTCGAGTGAGTGAACAACCGACTGTCAACACGACGGTTCTAGGTTCAATCCTTGGCTTGGTAGAGATGCTAGTCTAGCGGCACTGATGAGTTGTGATACAACGAAACAGGATTGTATGTCGATGACTACAAATATATTTTAAGCCCCCCTCTTTGGGTAGAGCACTCTCGTAAATAATGTCACCCGCTACTTAATTGGCTGTAAAATGCGAAGCTCGTTGTTTTTTTTTTTATTTACGAACAGGCGATTTGAGCACTATAAAAGTGGTGGCGGGTGTCTATTTACATTCCTACGAGTTATTTACCGGCGTCAATTCCATGGTCGAGTGGGTGAACTGCCGACTGTCAAAACGACGGTTCTAAGTTAAATTCTTGGCTTGGGAGAGATGCTAGTCTAGCGGCACTGATGAGTTGTGATACAACGAAACAGGACTGTATGTCGATGACTATATATATATATATATATATATATATATATATATATATATGTGTGTGTGTGTGCGTATATATATATATATATATATATATATATATATAAGGTAGATAAGGATAGATAAATAGTTTTTGACCGATATAAAATTGAACTGTCTGCCCATTATTTACACCAGTTACTCACCTATGTGTGCCTGAGGATATACTGCAGATAAGCGTAGAATATACATATATGTAATGAAAGAGCCGCCCCGCACCAAAAAAAAAGATGATAAAAAAACCAAAATGGTGGAGGAGATATATGGGAATTAAGATGAGAACTCGATTATGATAAACACTTTGTACCCATCAAGTTTTGCCGATGGTGTCAGAGTTGATAAGCGTCTGGCAATTAACTTACTCAACAAAATCGTGGTTACTTTTCCCCTTTTTAAAATAGTTACACCAATCAGTGTTTTTTTTTTTTTTTTTTTTTTTTTTTTTAAATATTTTATAAACGCGAATCACGCTTGTGATGCTGACTTTTTCATCGTTTATCATTTTTCAAAATAAAATATGTTTTGGTTTTCTTTGAAATAATTGGGCAAACATTTCACAATATTTTTCTGCGTGTGTTTGTGTCCCCCTCCCAAGCTGCATTTCTCGATCCATTAGTAGCATGCCACTAACTAAGTGTCGGACTTACTGAGGCTTGCCCAGCTCCAACCTCTACACTATCGCCGCCATATTGCATTTCTCTGCCCATTTCATTCTTACTTCACTACAACGCGATTCTCGTCAGGTCACTGAAGTTAAGCACCGTTAAGCCTGGTTAGTACAAGAGGGTAACCATTTGTGAATACTAGGCGCTGTATGTGCTCTCCGCTAATCTTGGCATTTGTTTCCAGTCGTGTTGTATATTTCACTTGCAACTGGTAATTAACAATGTCGACTCAGAAGAGGTATGGTTGGAAATTGCGCACATCCTGCCACAAAAATCACGCGCGTAAGTATCCTTTCGTGAGTATCCATTGTCTGTCAAAAGAGCATATCTAAAGAAAAATAAAAACACTCCTCTTCGAATATGTTTTAACAAAATAAAGAACCAAAATAATTGTAATCATCTTACATTATTTTATTTTATAATTTGTCAACTTAAACTTGTGAAACAATATTTTAAAATATGCAAACAATTTTCTCTATACACATTTATTCTTTAAATAGATATAATTGATATGTTTCTACACTAGTGAAGGTACAATTATTTCATACATGTGCAATAACCGTCCTAGGGTAGGTAAATTATTCTTTTGCTCGAAATACACATGATACATAGACATCACAAATTCTTCTCTCCAAAGAATACCAATTATATTCAAAATCAACTTCAATATTCTCATTGTTTATACGGTTCCGAGCAACGCCGAGTAGCTCCGCTAGTTATTTAAATAAATACATTTCATATTTTCTACACTTGTAAGCATTCAACATAAATAGACAGGAAAAAGCCGAAACATCTGAATCGCATTCCATTGAAAACTCTTTATATGCTGTAAAACTTTATTGTCTAAAGCTACTTCTTTTGGACTGCTTGCTTTTGAATTCCCTTAGATTTAAATATAACCTGAATCAATAAATGATCACTAGTGAAATTAGACCGTACATGGTTGGTGATATATGATGCTAGTGTTACGTAGTGGGTGGGATCTATATGATGGTATGCCTGTGTGTAGACGATACCAGAAAGGAATATGTTATATTGTCGGGATTGTTTATGGCATTGACGGGTGCATATATTAGTTAGTTGTGTTTACCTTGTGTAATATCTAGTTGTATAAAATTTTTAACAATAAATACATTTAAACAAAAGGGTAACATGACAGTTCTCTGGGGTTGTACCATAGGAGAAACACACCTGGTTGGCTCCTGGTCGTGTTTGAGGGATTCTCGAGAACAGCTATAAAGAAGATTAATCACAAATCAACAAATCTCAGGTTGTCTTTTCAGCAACTTTTATTTCCGATGCTCCCATGTGAGAAACTTCCGCTGATCATGAATCGAACGCATTCTAATCTCCTTTATTGGGGGCTATCATCGTCCGCCTTGAACCACTTTTTCTCACTTATGATCTTTCTCGTTCCAATCTCCTATTCCTGAAATCATGGTATATTTTTCCCAAATCTCTCAACTCATCACTTTATAATATCCTCTATATATAAGTCGTTAAACTCTGGAGGTCACTCAATTTTTAATTGGTGTCTTGTTCTACTTTCCTCAATTTCCCTAGCATATTAATATACACAATTTTCTTCGTACATATTTATTTTGTTCGTATAACATTTTATTCTTTTAAATACTACAATGATCATAATAATCGGCTATTATAATTCCATCATAATAATCGACTATTTTAAGAGTCTCCGGGGTTTTTCCGGTAAACTAACAACATAACACTAGTAAGACTAAGCTGCTCTCCTTGAACATTTACAGGAAATCTCTCCAATCATCGATGTCCATGACAAATAACTCCCTACCTGGGAACTCTTCCTTCAACTCCTCGCTTTGACATTCGCAGGAAATAAAAAAAAAACTGGAACAAATACATTGACGACATTGACAAAACTGAAAAAAAAGAAAGTGGGCTTCTACTTTTCATTTAAATATAATGTGAACAAATACTACACATCAATCTCAATCCAAGCTGTTTTTTTATCTATGTCCTATTCACAGTAGCTACAAAAATCACGATTCGGTTCTTTTTGGTTCAACAAGAGCAAAAAAAAAAAAAATTAAGTTGGTTAATCGACCTGAAAACTTTCTCATACCTGAAGCTATTCTCAATTTCTAAAATAAAAATATTTGACCATGTATGGAGTAATGTTGTTATTTTTCTTCTAGTGAAGCACTGTCCTGTTTGAGATGCTATATCTAATCTGCAAAACCGTATTTGCAATTTAATAAACATAAATTACTTCCCCTTACTACTCTCCCGCAAACGTGATGTTGCTATTCTTAGTCTTTTCTATCAATATTATTATAATATTTGCATTTTACGATACGAAATACATTTTAAAATTCCCCAAAATTTTCATATAGGCTTTAAATATTGTTGTTTACTATTGAAAATTCAGAATGTTTATGAAATATATCTTATGAAATTACTGATGATTTTTTAATTATTTCATGAATTAAGCAGCTACAGCAGGAATTGGAATACACCCTACTAAAGCATGATTGTAAAAATGGTGAATTTCTAAAATGCAATTTGGATGTGAAGAAATTTTAGTAGGAGGAAATGAAATAAAACTCTTATTTAAAATTTTAAAATGACACAGAAACGTTTGGGATGCTTATGGCTGCTTTTGGACCATCTTGCATTAATCAGGCATCAGGTTTTGAGGGTTACAAAGGATTCACGGAACACTTCGAGGAGTAGGGAAGTCAGAACACCAGGGTTGATTGGCCAAATAAAGAATTTCATGGATAAGGACAGTTGTGTGTCTATAGAGACAATAAGTGCATAGTTTGATATCAGTGTCGGAAGTGTACACACCATCATTCGCGAGGAACTGAAGATGCGGAAGATTTGCGCGAAGTTTGTCCTACGGCTGTTCAAAGAATATCAGAAAGAAATACATTGTTATGCCAGCAAGGAGCTGGTTTAACTGATAAATTCAGATCCTGCAGTTTTCATCTGGTTCTCGTGACCTGCGATGAATGCTGGACCTACTGCTATGGCTAAGAGACCGAGTTCACAGTTGAAGTATACTAGCTCTCGTAGACCCAATAAATCTAGACGGAGAAACTTATCATGCTCACTTTTTACAGTACGGGCATGATATGGGTTGTATTATATGTTTCCCCACTGAGCAAATTAGGCACAAGGCCGTTTTTTAATATGGAGAGAGAGGAGGAGGGGGAAGGGGAAAAAGGGACCAGCTCCCGAGAGGTGGTAAATGAGAGCTGGATAGGTAATGGGCTTCGACTGGTCAGACAGTCAAGGTATACTATGTTGAGGTTTTAGGGGGTTCAGGCAGAGATTCTGTAAGAAAAATCCAACACTCTTCAAATCAGATCAGTAGCATTTCCAAAAGGATAATGTACTTGTTTAAGACGCCATCCTTGTCACAAACGTTTTAATTAAGTTCGCAATCAAGGCAGTTTCTAAAAAAATCCCTGTAGAGAAAACGTTGCTTCCTGCGATATTTGCTTACTTCTTAAACTCAAGGGAAACCAAGTAGGCTTACATTATGAGCTAATTAAGGAGATAAAAATGTCTGTGAAGGGGGTATTGGAACGATGACACAAGAGGACTTACAGACATTGTTGTAACAGTACAAGTGCATTATCGCTGGAGGGGATTACTTCTAGAGTTCCATGTGTTTACATACGAACATGTCTGAAAACTTATCGAAGGTACTTTGTATTCCTCCTTCTTTGTTCCAGTTCTTTTGACTTGTTAGTTTATAAATTTGTTCATACATATTTGCTAATACAGATTCTTAATGCAAAAAAATAACCCCTACAGACTGCTCTTCTCCTTTAACCATTTTCCTCATATGTTTTTTTTTCTGTTTTACAAAGACGTCAGCACTTATCAGGGCCAAGAGGTCACTCGAGGATAAGGCTCAATAAGTGTACAGTAATTAATGGGACAGTGAAATAATAATTGTTTGTACTGGAAATTTGGTAAATTGTATTACGTAATGAGAACGGCTAATCAATTAATAAACGTAATGGGAACGACTTATTTACGTTGGACTTGAAGACGACCATATTATAGTCAGCCAGAAAGCAGGCAAAAGGAAGACAGTTCCACGGGTGTGCAGTTCTAAGAAAAAGTTCTGTTCATGGAATGTACGTTTTGGTGTAGGCACGGATAAAGAATAGGGGGGGAATTATTGATAGTGTTTTCAGCTAGACGAGTGTTTCTCGTGAAAGTTTGACGAAGGGGGGACCAAAGAGGCTCAGACGAGCACTTGCCATGAAAATAACGAAAAGCAGAGACATGCTCGCAACGTCTCTTCTGTGAAAAAGAGGCTACAGAGAAGAGAAAAGGACATCCCCCACTAGGTTACGAAGTCTATTTTGAACTTTGTCAAGGAAGGATAACTCTTTCTAGCAGCTCCTGCCCAGATATGTCAATAGCACTTCATCGTTGGACGTACGTGGCTCTTATAAGAGCCAGGTACGTCCAATGATGAAGTACTATGTCACATTAGGTAGTGAATTGCATCAGCAGTGAGATCTCTACTGGATCGATAGAAGGATCCCACCAATTTCCCAGCAAACTTGGCAACAGATTTGATGTACGTGTTCCATTTCATATCAGGAGTAATTGTAAACGTTTTATTGTGCCAAGACACTTTCGACGCTAATAGCTTCGTTTCTCGGCTCGTTTGTCTTAGATTTTTCTAGTATTTACATGAACTGTGAACAAACATCTTCGTGCACAATTCTCAACTGAAGATTTCTCTATTAATGATAAAGTATCTTCAATAGCCAAACACACATAGGAACTATTTTGCGTTGTTGGAGGTTAAACTATAGAAAAATAAAAGTTCTCCAAGAAAAATTCACCCTATGCTTGTCAGAAGGAATAAAGAATCAAATCAAATTTAAAACATTCGACTTTTTACAAATACTATAAACGATTTCCCTCACCCTTTATCTGAATGTAATTTCATGAACAAACTCGCCTGTAAAACACTGTTACGCCGTCGTGAAACTGTAAGCAAACAGATAAAAATCAGATGACCCCCATATAACAACTCTGAAATTCTGACTTCTTAGCAGGCCTTTTTCCGGTAAAAATACAGACCAAAATATTGTACACATGTCTGAATACCCTATATTATAAATTTCAAGTCTGTAGACAAAAACTTCGTTGAGGTTAAGAAGTGTCCGTACTCATATTCTGAGTTATATATATAGGACTATGATAACAGCATATTCTTTTCCTATTTTGATTCTCAGATATATAACCATTGATGTCTTATATGTTTTTTTTTCTCTGTAGAGTGACGTGGATCTCCGCTGATTAAATGTGTAACTGTGTCGGATATATACTCGAGAGTCAAAACGATGAAAAGAAAATTCTGTTGCCATAGCCCTACTTATATATATATATATATATATATATATATATATATATATATATATATATATATATATAAAATTTAAAAATATATTTTTCTCTTTTTTCTTTTTTCTCTTTTTTTCTGTTCGTTTCTTTCTCTTGTTTTTCTCTTCTTCTTCACTATTTTTTCTTAATCACACGTTGTCTCGGCAGCCGAGTTTAACACATATCTTATTTTTCTTTTAATAATATTATTGGAATTCTTTCTACTTTTCTTTGGACCTATTTGTGAATTATTCCACATATTTCGGCCTTTTGGATTCTTTTGGACCATCTTAAAATAACGCGATTTCCCTTGGATTTAACTTGTGCGAATGGAAATTTAACTAACTTTCTTGGATTTACATTTTTGGATTTTACCGTCATTAGATACTTTACCTCTCACCAGACTATCCATTCATGTGAAATCACTTTTTTCCTCACCCTATTAACTCTGCTTCACTTTTTGTTATCAAGACCTCTGGAAGCGTGAGGGTTTAGAAATAACCATGTAACACCTTTAAATCCCTGAAATACAGAATCATTTCCGACCGGTGGAAGGATAAATGATCATCATGTTTTTTTTTTATAACTGCCGTCTTCTGTGTTCATCATTATAACGAGAAAAGTAACGTGTTTATATTATATGTACAAATGTCAAAACGTAAATGGCAAACGCACTCTTGGTCTATCTATCAAGATATTCAAAAATCTCCTAGTTGAATTACAGGCTTGGTGCTCTTGTAGTAACATGTACACTGTCTATTATATATATATATATATATGTATATATATATAAATATATATATATATATATACAGAACTGTCTCTCTCTTTATATGTATCCTGTCTCTATATCTCACCAATGTCTCCATCTCTCAACAATATGAACACTCAACAACGTGAACACTCCTAAGACTGTCTATCACTCTAAGACTCTCACAGCATGAACAACAACTATATAAGTCGTCCTCTAAATAAGAACAATGTAACATACTCATTTCAGAAATAACACCCACCATATAATACTTGCTGTTTCATCGATTACTTTTACAAGCAAAATCCGATCCCGCATTTTGCTAATTCCTACCCTCTGATAAGAAGAAAAGTATTTCTTCGAAAGTCCGCGGATTAAGGACTATCCACTTACTTAGTATTTCCTTTTCAAATTAAATATGTTTTTAACTTTTTTTCAACAGGCTTTTTAACGTGTTTTATTTACTATTCGCTCTTATATATATATATATATATATATATATATATATATATATATATATATATATATATATATATATATATATATTTATACAGAGCGAGAGAGATAAATAGATAGACATACAGGTACTAAGATAGAGAAAGAGATTTTCCTTGGATTTAACTTCTGCGAATTTAAATTTAATTAACTATCTTGGATTTAAATTTTTAGATTTTACCGTCATTGGATACTTTACCTTTCACCAGACTATCCATTCACGTGAAATCACTTTTTTCTTCAACATTTTCCCTCTGCTTCGCTTTTTGTTATCAAGTAAGATTTTTGATTTACTTGCAGTTTCATCAAATACTTTTACAAGTAAAATCCGATCCCGCATTTTGCTAATTCCTACATTCTGATGAGAAGAAAAGTATTTCTTCGAAAGTCCGCGGATTTAGGACTATCCACTTATTTACTGTTTCCTTTAAAATTAAATATGTTTTTAACTTATTTTCAACGTGCTTTTTAACATGTTTTATTAACTATTTTCTCGTAGCGAGAGAGATAAATAGACAGATATACAGATACCAAGATAGATAGATAGATAGAGAGAGAGAGAGAGAGAGAGAGAGTTGGACGACTGGAGACGTAGTTCTAGATCGATACAACTTACAAATAGGACCAATAGCTTTCATTCACCGTAAAAAAAATCTCCCCAAATTATGTGCGTCCAAGAATAAACACACAGATCTCGTTATAAGCGAAATCGCGGCCACCATCTGTCCACATCTTTACACAATGGTTACTATGGAGACGAAGAATCAATAAACACTTTGGTGAATATTTTTGAACATTTTTTTTCTGTTTTCAGCCTTTCTTAAAAGCATTACTGATTTTAAAAGAATTGTACACATGTGTTACACTGCGATTTGTTAAAGTACCTATATTGTACAGATATTCTGTCACACACCCTACCACACATTCACTAACACATATACCTGCGTATATATGTATATGTATATATATATATATATATATATATATATATATATATATATATATATATATATATATATAAGAAATGTATTACTGTGAGTCCAGAATGAGTTTACATATTGTTTCAACTAGAGGAAGATACTATAAGAGAGGAAATATCCAAGTAGCATCGTTAGTTGGATATTTCCTCTCTTTGAGGATCTTCCTCTAGTTGAAACAATATGTAAACTCATTCTGGACTCACAGTAATAAATTTCTTATATACTGCTCTGGCTACAAATTGAGCACTCTAGTCCGGTTTTTTCACCACTGGTAAATAAATACATACATATATATATATATATATATATATGTGTGTGTGTGTGTGTGTGTGTGTGTGTGTGTGTATGTGTGTGTGTGTGTGTGTGTAGGTGTGTTCGGGCATGTGTTTTTAAATTAAGGTATGGTTATATGGTTCTACACATAATATGTGTATGTAAAACAGGACTTTTCCGGCGATTTCGACGTATGAGGTTTTCTCAGGTTACACAAATGTAACTGGACGTTCTACTTATATCTTCTTTAGAGCCCGATTCCCTTACACAGACAGTCATGCTCCAAATCGGCGTCCCAGAAAGTAACTATCAGCAAGCTTCAGTTCTAGACCTATTGCTTACCAAAGTACCTGAGTAACCAATGCTAACAGTCGTCTCGGTAAGGTAGACCACCCAATGGTATCAGTAGAGATTGCACTCAAATCCCAACCATACGGTTAGGAGCCATTGTTCAAAACGGCAAGGTTCTATAGAAGGCTTTTTTTTTACATGGAGTTAACCACTTATCAAGGCCTAATGGCCACTCGGGGATAAGGGCTATTGTGTGTACAGTAATCAATGGGATAGTGTAGCAATAGTATTGGAGAATTGATAAGGTGTCATTATTAGGGGGTGGCGGTTCATCAGGAATTTGTTTGTGTTGGACTTGAAGACCTCCAGGTTGAAGTCGGGAGGGAAAGAGGCAAGCGGAACAGAGTTCCATAGGCGTGCAGTTCTAAGAAAGAAGCTTTGTTCATGGAATCTAGGTTTGATTTAGGCACAGATATGGAGTGGGGAAAATTATTGACGGTGGTTTCAGCTAGTCGGGTGTTTTTTGGAAAAGATTGGGGAGAGTGTGACCAGAGAATGGAGCTCAGACGAGCACCTGCCATGGAAATAATGATAGAACAAAGATAGGATTGCTACGTCTCTTCTGTGGGAAAGAGGTTGCAGGGTAGAGAAAAGGGCATCCCCCACTAAGCCAGGAAGTCTATTTTGTACTATGTCAAGGTATGATAGATTGTTTTTAGCAGCTACAGCCCAGATGTAGTAGCAGTACTCAATCTTTGGACGTACTTGGCTCTTATATAGATAGAGAATTGCATCATTATTGAGATACCTTCTGGAGCTGACTACAAAATCATCGTAGAACATATCAGAGATGTGCATTGGCCAACTATCTTTGTTCTTTCTGCTGAACCGTGTGTAACTAAGACAACTGAAAATGCAAAGCGGGCATCGAAGCACATGTTCCCGCACGGAATTATACTAGCAAGTCTCACTCACCTCTATCGTTCTCTACAGGTTATACAGCTGCCATTGCAGGAAACAGCATGCACTCCACCGGCTCATTCGTTTCTGATTGTCCTTTATTCACTGTACTATTATAAATTTTCCAGAAATCGCGAGTTCCTATTTTCCGCGAATCTATATTTTCCTGGTTATTTCTTCTTTTCGTTGTTACTCTTTTACAATGTCTTTTTATCATCTATAAATTGTTGCATGGATTTTGTCCATAAAATATTTGAAAACTTATTCGGATATTTAATAAGGCGATTAAATTTGTGAGAAAACCCATTCAACAATGTTTGTCAAAGAGTGGAAAAAAGATAACGAATTGCCAAAAAACCGAGTCGAGTTGGGATGAAAAGCTGTGATAAACCTTACTGGACATATTGAAAAGTGTATAGACCAATTACTAGTCGGAAACAATGAGTATTTTAAGTTAAATGAAAAAAAAGTATTCGCACATCCGGTGAAAATGTCGAAAAGAATATCGGACATTTTTTCCCGGATTAAAAAGTGTGCCACATATTTAAATTCCCAACATATAAAATTTTAATCTGTAAATCAAAAATTCGTTACATATTGTGTTGGCGCAAAGATAATGTGTGTGTATATATATATATATATATATATATATATATATATATATATATATATATATATATATATTTATATGCATATATATATGCATATATATATATATATATATATATATATGTGTGTGTGTAAAGCGAACGTATTCGCCTGTGTGTGTCCGTGTACTTTTCCCTACTCAATAACTCTGTCAATTTTAAGTCTACAGACTCGAGATATGATATACATGTTACTGAGATTATGGAAAAGCTTTATAATCCAGTTTCGGCCAGAAATAATGCTGTTAAGTTCGACGATTTAACCTTTGAAAACTCTAACACACTCTTCTGCCAATTTTGGGTCTAAACACTTGGATTTTATATATAATATATATATATATACTAGCAAAGTACCCGTCGTTGACTGGGCTCAAAAACAGCTTACAGAAAATGGACTCTTGAAAAATCCAATTTATTGTTACAAGGTCCTTGCCAGCACTCTCAAAATGCAAATCCCGACGGCTCAACGCTTGAGAGCACACCTTAACGAAGTTTGTGGTCACGATTATACTGTTTGGTATGATCTCAAGTAAGCCACATATCATGCCGACCCATATCTCTGAAGTTGGTTACCCTTCCTTCTAAACCTGGACCCACTGGACTATTTCGTTTAGTCATACATCGAGAAATCACCAACATAACCTCCCACAATGCCGAAGCCAGCCTGATTGTCGTCATCTGCTGAATACTCCCCGAGCCCCCGCCAGCGCTTGTAGAAAAGTGATGCTCCCATTTCCGGTTACAGAAAGTGGAAATAAAGGCTGAAGGCGGCTATATTGAATAGAGGTCCGCTCTCTTACATGATCAAGTTTCATGAATTGATTTTTTTCACTAAAATTTTGAAATAAAGCCCGTGCTCTCACGCAGACAGTAATATTCCCAATCTGCTTCCCAGAAAGTAATTATCAACAAGTTTCACATCTAGACCTATTCTTTACCAAAGAAAGGAAAACCTAAATAAATTTCTTAATTTTGTTGTATTCTTTAGGGCGACAAATTTATCGTTCCACCCTGTAATCAGTAGAGTAGTGGCTCTACGAATACGATATCTGTATGAATTAAAATAATTCAAGAGTAGTTAATGATCAGGCAACGCAACCGACTCACTACAATTATGTACAAAGATTTTCAGATAGTTTTCTTATTAAAGTTTTTTTTATAGTTATGTTGCTTTCTCTTAAAAAAGCAATGTCTTGTCTATAGAGATTGTTCTCTATGAATAAATTGGTTAATATATATTTTGATGACATCAGTGCAAGATGGCGCGAAAAGATAAAAACAAACTTAATTGAATTTTGTAGACGCAACACATCGAAGGAAAGGAACTACTTTGTTCGAATTGACTTTTTTTTTCGACACAGAGAATTCTTTTACATATCGGTTTTGCTTTTAAAAAAGCGACACAAGTTTATATAGTCTTCTACGTCCAATTCTGATTAAAAATAAATCTAACACAGACACACAGACACACCCATATATATATATATATATATATATATATATATATATATATATATATATATATATATATATATATATATTATATGGAAAGTCAAAGCAAAAAAAAATGATTCTTTTGGGATAATGCAAGGCTCAATTAATAAATTTTGAGTTTATATAGGAGTCAATAAAAACAGGAAATGAAAATATTATACACACACACACACACACACCCACACACACACACACACACACACACAAATATTTTGCTTGCGGGCACCAAATCGGTTAAAGGGAAAATTATTCCCAACTCGTATTTAGGTAAAAATGCACTTTCGTAAATAATTGAATTCGTTCCAAACTTATTGCAAATATAAAAACAATAAACATCTAAAAGTAGCAAAAGTACCCGTCGTTGACCGGGTTCGCAAACACCCTACAGAAAATGGACTCTGATTTATGAAAGTATGATAGGTTATGAAAAGGAAGGGTTGTAGTAAATAGCTTCGAATTTGGGGGTATCAAAACCAAAACATGATGAAAGTAAAAATAAAATAGATAAACCCCATAGTTTAATATACCATAACTGTTCACACTGAAACACTTATCACAATATTCTGTGGATCGATATTAAAAAACGTTGTTAAACTTTGTGACATATTTCCATTCTATGGAGGTCAGGCGCGGACAAATACCCCTATAATTTTATTATATTTATATTTCTTTAAACTGAAATATAATTATCAAAGTATACTTACGCAGATAGATATCAAAAGTCTTTATTAAAGTTTGTGCATATTTCTATTCTATGGAGACCAGGCGCGGACGCCGACCCCACAATTTTATTATATCATCCCTATTTAAGTTGAAACATATTTATCAAAGTATTATTATGTACATATATATCAAAACACTTGTAAACGTTTTTTTTTTTTCATTTTTAAATTTTTTATTTCCATACTTTTTGCACTACGTACATAAAAGTAATCCATTATAAACTATATATATACATATATATATATATATATATATATATATATATATATATGAAATTTATTTATACAAACATTGATGACCACATATGTGCATACCTGTTTCTGTAATCACCTGCGTTGTTAATTGGATGGACTTCTAGGAAACTAAACTCTACTGGCTATATATATATATATATATATATATATATATATATATATATATATATATATATATACATATGTATACATATGTATATATATGTATATGGATATATATGCATATACTTATATATATATATATATATATATATATATATATGTACACACACACGATTATATAATTGCAACTTGGTATCTGTGTGTTAGTTGAATCCTTATATTCTCCGAAACGGCTTAACACATTTTCTTTAAATTCACAGAATATTATTGTATAAGTCTGGGAGTGATTTTAGTCAATCGAAATCGTTATTTGAATTTTTCTATTATTTTTTGCTTATCAACAATCATAGAACAACGTAGCCATTTTACTCCGTAGGTTAAAACTCCGCACGTAAATTTCATTTTTTTTTCATTAACTGCAATTCATTTTCATAAGGCTTTAACCTTTACGTATTTTCCTTCTTTTTGCAGATTTCTTAGTGTTATTTTTTTTTTCGTTAACTGGAAAGAAGTGTATATGAAATAATTTCACTAAAGATACAGTAGGTTCTCTAGAGTGCAATGTGTCATAACATATATTTTGGACTAAGTTATAACATGCTGGCATGTGAAGCTTGCCTCCAAGCGATTTTACGGATGAGAATAAAATATAGAAGAGTTAAATATTCGATGATCATCATTCAATCCCGGGCTAGTCAGTTCTCCCTCACAGTATATATATATATATATATATATATATATATATATATATATATATATATATATATATATGATTTTCAGAATGTGAGAGATTGTATAATAAATTCCACAGCCAAACAACGTCGCAGCTCACAAGAGCCATGACAGTCAACGTCGCAGCTCACAAGAGCCATGACAGTCAACGAACCGGAAGTCCAAGACTCGAGACTAAGTGGGTTCATTTCACAGTCGGATTTCGACGCGGTTTACTTGATCTGTGTTGGTTAATAGAAATTCTTGTGTGCGGGGCGTTTGCTCAGTTGGTAGAGTGCTTGCCTCGCATGCAAGAGGCTCAGGTTTCGAATCCTGAGTTCGGATATGTCTAACTGATGACCCCAAATGAAGGCGAAACTCGAGTCTTGGACTTCCGGTTCGTTGACTGTCATGGCTCTTGTGAGCTGCGACGTTGTTTGGCTGTGGAATTTATTATATATATATATATATATATATATATATATATAGTTAGTAAGCTATAAAATGTATATGGCGACTAAGCTACACTGAATATTCCGCGCTCCATCCACTCTAGAATTCTTCAGGCTTATGCGCGAATTCTGTGGTTGTTTATCGTTTTTATATGCGCATCGTCTATTGAGATTTTAGTTAGCCAATCAGCCTTCGAGTATCCACCGCGCCCTTCCTATCAGCCAATGAGCATGCATTGATCGGACGAAGGTCTATGTGCCCTCTGGTTGACCTGTTCCTTTGTGTGTGCTCTATTTAGCCTGGTATTTAGTTTCTTGATCTGTTTTTAATCTAGTTTTTTTTTTACTTATTAATGTTAGTTTACATATAAATATATACATGTGTACACACATATATGCACATATATATATATATATATATATATACATATATATGTATATATGTGTGTGATCGTTTATGTATATTCATGTTTATTTAATTTATTTATTTGTTTATTTTCTATTGTGTTTGTTAGTTTTAAAACTATTTTGTATCGCTATACTAGAGTAAATTTTATCTTGTGAACACAGTTGTTTACTATTTCTCTTCTACAGTTTAATAGATGTTGGGGTGCTTTAAAGCACAGGATAGCAAATTTTTCATGAAGGCAAATCTAAATGGGTCGTCTAGGTCCCTACACGTGGTAGCTTGTCTTATTATTTTTCATTCGACTACCGGCGAATGTCCGGTTTCCTTTAGTTCCCAGTATTTATTCGCGAGTGTTTTTTTCATACGGTGTGTTTTATTGTTAAATGTACTTTTGTGGTCATAGTATTGAGTTTTGAAATCTAAAGAAGTCATACAGACGTAATATCTCTTGTTATTTGGGTTTTGTGTCGCAAATATTGTGGCCTGGTAAACTACGCTTTTGGTTAGACATTTATTTTTAAGTGGGCAAAGTGTGCGGTGTCTACAGTTGCATTTATCTTGTTCGTTATTTGTGTTTTTATTCATAGTATAGTTTTTCTTGTCCGGGGTTGGTTAATTATTATTATTATAATTATTATTTTTATTATTATTATTATTATAATTATTATTATTATTATTATTATTGTTATTATTATTATTATTTCTGGTAGTGTTAGTTTTATTTTTGTCATGTTGTCTAATTTTTTATGTTTATTTTGTTGTTGTTTACACTGTTTTTATTTAATATTTTGTTATGTGATTTAATTATCATTCTCTATATTTTCGCAACGACTGTAGGATAACTTTAAGGTATTTTTATTGGAGATTTTGTGTAAGGGATTGGTTGCGGGAAAGTGTTTTTCAATAAGATCTAGAAATGTCTTGCCAAGTTTTGTTCTTAACATTTGATTGTATGGGGTCGTATACCAAATTTTAGTTCTTTTTCTTCGATTTTCAATTTTATTATAGTTATTGGTGTTTTGTTGCTTATATTTGATATCGATATTTTTGTATCCACTATTTTTTAGGTTTATTTCATAGATATTGGTTGACCTGTTAAATGAATTTTCATCGCTTGAGTTATTACTGAGCCTACTTTCGATCGAGTTAGAAATCTGTTTATAATTGATGGTGGGTGATTGGACTTAGGGTTTATGTATATTGGAGTAGCGTTATCTTTTAAGTATGGTCCATATGTGTTTTTATCTAAATTTAACTTGACCTCCAGGAAGTTTGTTATTTTTATGTTAGCTGATACGTCTGCTTTTAGGCCTAATTTTTTCATTTCCTTGTGTATGATTTTCTTAAAGTTATCTCCCTTTACTTTGTTGGAGTTTTTTTTATTATAGCTTGTCCGTCATCTCTATATAAGTCGATATCCGTAGTATCAAATATGCTTGTGAGGGTATATAGAATGAATAATATCACAAGATCTGATGTCTCTGCAGAGTCCCTGGCACCCATCGCCAAATCAAAAGATTTTTTCATTTTAGTTTTTATCTATTGGTTATTGTTATTTATTAGAACTGATTTTCTACATTCTTTAATGATATTGATTTCTTACGAGGATATATCAGTGTATGCCTCGCCAAATCCTAGGGCAATGTTAAAATATTCTTCGGGTATTAAGGGATAAAAGTCTATGATGTCAAACTATATAAACGTACATTTATCTTTGCTTTCTATATTTTTAAACCAGGTGATGGCTTCCGCAGTATTTTCCCACTGGTTTTATTCTAGGGCTTGTTTGATCTGTTTGTTTACTCTAGAAATTATTGTAGGTATAGACACTTTCATAACCTCAATAAAATTCCAGAAAAACCTAACAGCCAGCCATGGTTTTCTCCAGAATGTGATGCTGCCATTGCGCACAGAAATCACTTTTTCCATTGCCTCCAAAAGCTGCTCTCAGGACTGCCAACAATCACTGTGAAAAGGTACTAAAGGACGCAAGAGAGTTATATGTTTAGTTCTTTAAGTCCAAAGTAACTGAGCAACGGCTTGGTTCCCACCAGTTTTGGCAAATAGCAAACAGAATCCTGAACAGAAACGTGTGCTCTATCTCAACTATCATCAATGGACCTGAGGTAATCTCGTCAGCATCAGACAAAGTCAAACTCTTTGCCAAGAACTTTGCAGCTAATTCTACCCTTGGCCGGCAAGGCGGTTAACACCCAATATTTTCTCCTGTATCAGAAAACCCGCTATGTGGTATAAAAATATATTTACGTGATGTTGCCAAGCATATTAAAAACCTTGATGCAACCGGCCCAGATGGTATTCCAATTATAGTACTCAAAAGACTTCAACCAGAACTAGCGTATCCTTACAAAACTGTTAAAACGTTGTCTTGAGGAGAATTGCTTCCCATCACCCTGGAAAATCTCATCAGTATGCCCTGTATATAAGAATCCAGGTGATCGCTGATCTCCCTCTCAGTACAGACTAATAATTACCTGTGTGTCATGAGTAAGTTGCTGGAATCTGTGTTAAATAGAGAAGTAATCAACAATCTCAGCAAAAAGTAACCTTCTAAGTGACACGCAATATGGTTTTCGTTTTGCTAGATCTACAGCAGATGTGCTGACAGTTATATCTCATAGGATTAGCGAATCTCTCGGAGGCTTCCCTTCTAGGGTAATGTCTCTTTTCATATCAAAGGCCTTTGAATGATTATGGCATACAGCTTTACTTCACAAGATCTCCAGCTACGGTATAACTGGAAATGTTTTCTCAATTACTAAATAATTTCTCTCTGATAGATTCATTAGAGTAGTGGTTGATGGGCAGAATTCAGAAGCTCTCAGTATTAATACGGGAGCCCCTCAAGTGCCCATCCTGGGCCCATCTCTCTTCCTGATCTACATTAATGATCTTCCAAATCACATCCTTACATCATTCGTAGATATCTATGCTAATGGCACTACTATCTATGGTAGAAGATCTAAGACCGTAAACGACCAAGTTCTCTTCGATTCAATCTCCTCTGATCCTGATCATGTGGTACAATGGGGAAAGGAGTGGCTGGTTACTTTTAATGATTCTAAAACAAAGCTTTTATCTTTACATCATAAACGCTCTGATCCATATTCTGCATCAATTGAAATCAATGTCCCTCATCTTGGGGAGGCCTCATGTTTTGACAAGCTTCTGGGCTTGACTTTTAGTCCTGATATTACGTGGGACACATACATTAAATCTGTTTCTAAAGCCGCTGGAAAAATGGTGGGAGCAGTTTATCGGTCCAGTAGATATCTTACTGCTGATGTAATTCTCTATCTATATAAGAGCCAGGTACGTCAGAGGATCCAGTACTGTTGACACATCTGGATAGGAGCGCCTAGAAAGGACTTATCCTGCCTTGATAGAGTTGAAAATAGACTTCTTAGTCTCGTAGGGGATTCCTTTTCTCTTCCCTACAGCCTCTTTCTCACAGACGAAATGTTGCGAGTTTTTCTCTGCTTTATCGTTATTTTCATTGCAAGTTCTCGGCTGAGCTCCAATCTATGATCCCCATCGCCAAACTTTCACAAGAAACACCCGTCTAGCAAAAATCACTATCAACAATTTCCCCCACTCTTTATCTGTACCTAAACCTAAGCGTAGATTCCATGAGCAAAGCTTATTTCTTAGAACTGCATGCCTATTGAATTGTCTTCCGTTTTACTACTTCTCAGCTGACTACAATATGGTTGTCTTCACGTCTAACATAAGCGATTTTTTTTCATGAGCAGTTCCATATAAGTTAACAAACTTACCAAATTTTCATTACTACCGATTGCTATATTGTCTAATTTCTTATTTACACTCTTTAACCCTTATCTTCGAGTGGCCTCAAGACCTTGCTAAGTGGAAATACCTATGCAAAAAAAAAAAACACTGTCAGTTTCCCGTTTGATGTTATCGGTGGTGGTTTATGTTCCCAGATTTTCGACGACCTATCTATTTCCATCTCTCCACAGATCGTCCAGTTTAAGTATCTACATACTTTATTTTGGCGGGCAGTGTAATGACCATCGGCTAGAAGGATATTATTTCCCTTTTATACTGTTTCCAATCTCCGAATGTTGCTTGTAATATTTTTATCAAAGTTTTATGAATGGTATCCATACATCTGTTTATTCAAAACTAGAACTTTCGACTGGAACAGTTCGGCCATCTTCGGGCATATTATGTCAATAAGCTTCTTAAAATTATGTTTTTTTTTGTTGTTTAAATTAAATATATTAAACTTTATTTATTTTGTGAAGGTGAAGTGTTAGGGTGGTTTATTACATAGGTGGACAATTTCTCACAAGGGTGGGGGATAAAGTTTTAAATTTACATTGTTTTAAATTATAACTTTTATGTATATTATTAACAATTTACGAACCTAAGCATTTTAAGATGCTCCGACTGCATTCATAATTTATATTATTTATTTGAACTTGTTTTGCTTTTATGCATAAAGCTTCTTGTATTTTTTTTTACAAAGGCATCACCACATTATCAAGGCCCAGAGGCCACTCAAGGATAAGGGTTAAAGAGTGTACAGTAGAAGTTGGTCAATATAGTAATCATTAGTAATGAAAATTTGGTAAATTTGATAACTTCTATGCAACGGCTCATCGAGAACTTATTTACGTTAGACTTGAACACAACCATATTGTAGTCAGCCGGATAGCAGGAAAACGGAAGACAATTCCACAGGCGTGCAGTTCTAAGAAAGAAGCTTTGTTCATGGAATCTACGTTTGGGGTTAGGCACAGATTAAGTGTGGGGGAAATTATTGATAGTGTTTACAGCTAGACGAGTGTTTCTTGTGAAAGTTTGGCGAGGGGGAACCATAGTTGAACACTTTCCATGAAAATAACGATACATCAGAGACAAACTCGCAACATCTCTTCTGTATAGGACCTTGGTATTTTCGACCATAATTCACTGAAATTCGGAATGATGGTACCTACATTTTTAAGTGGTGTGGTATTGTGCTGGAGTCGGAGAGCTGGAGAGTTAGTCTTCGTGACAACGTGCCGGGTTTGTGGCCGATGTAGTAAGCAGTGTTAAAGATATCTTCTACTAGCGGGCTATTAAATTGATAAATTGCATTCTTTTTTTTTCTAGAAAGATATTTGTCAGCGAAGTTTTGTTGTTGATTACAAGGTTAGTTGTTTGTAGTTTTTTTTTTAATAATATAAGATAAACGTATTATTGGGAAATACGCATCTGCGAATTATATTTTCATCAGTCTTTGTATTTTTATGTAGCTGCTTTCGGTAAAATATGTTAACCGATTGAGTATTATTTCCTTGTTGAATATTCGCAGCTTGCTTTGAGCTGTAAATAATTAATTTAATTTGTTTATCGACAAGAGCCTTTGGGAAACGGTTGTTGATTAGGACCTGCTTTATATTCATTTAGTTCGCTGCAAAAGCATTTTTTTTTTATTTTGAAGAAACTACTTTCGCGAGATGACCGAGATTTTTATTATTTCTATGTTTAAAAGAAACAGAAATTCGCTCTCGAAATTTTACATGCAGGAATTAACGGATGCGCGATTTTAAAGAGGGAGGTTATTAATTCATCGTTACTGTAAGAGGTCCTTCAGGAAAAGGAGATACGTATATATATATATATATATATATATATATATATATATAGGGTCATCTTCTTGGTTCTCAAGGGCAGTAAACAGTGGATCAAAAGTCGAAAGCGTTTTAGTAATCGACAAAGGCAAATCACAGTGGGTTCTTGTATATATTGGTTTTTTCTTGCAGTTTAATTATGTTAAGAGACTGAAAATACTAGAAACATTACACTGACAGCAAAACAACCTTAAATAAATGATTATGAATTATAAATGCAGTCGGAATATTTCAAAATGTCTAGGTTTGTAAATTCTAAATATTATGTATATAAATATGATTTAACAAAATGTAAAAGTCCCCATGTACAAAAATGTTTCCACCCATTTAATGAACCATCCCAACACGTAACCATAACAAATCATATACATTTGAAAACATGTAATACAAAAGGTAAATTAAAAACAAATAATATTAAGAAAATAAATGACATAATCTGTCTGTGAATGACTAAATTGTTCCAGTCGAAAGCGCACGCTATGCAAATACAGTCCGATAAATACAACTTTGATAAAAATATAAAAAAAAACAAATAAGTTCGGAGATTATAAAAGGTAAAAAAGAAAAGAATCACACAAAAAATCCATGTTTTTTATTAACACTTACTTCACGTTAAGATGCTGCCTAAATACACAACACACACACACACACACACACACACACACACACACACACACACACACATATATATGTGTGTGTGTGTGTGTGTGTGTGTGTGTGCATGGATGTTTTGTAATAGCCAAGTAAATCTAAAGATGGAGTACTGCTGCCACATCTGGGCTGGAGCTTCAAAAATAGCCCATCCTGCCTTGACAGAGTACAAAATAGACTTCGTGGTTTGGTGGAGGATGCTCTCTTCTCTTCCCTGCAACAACTCTCTCACAGAAGATACGTTACGAGTCTGTATTTGTTTCATCGTTATTTCCATGGCAAGTGCTCGTCCGAGCTCCAATCTCTGGGCCCCCTCGTCAATCCTTCATGATAAAAACCCATCTAGCAAAAACGACTGTCAGTAATTTCCCCTACACTGTACCTGTGCCTAAATCAAAACCTAGATCCCATGAACATAATTTTTTTTTCTGAGAAGGCAACGTCTGTGGAATTTTCTTCCGTTTGCCTATTTCATACCTGGCTACAACTTGGGTGTCTTCAAGTCCAATATAAACAACTTCCTGATTAATCGCCCCCTTAAGTAAGACATTTTATCAAATCTCCAATACCAACTATTACTACGGTATTATCCCGTTGATTATTGTACACAAACTAACCCTTATTTTCAAGTGGCTTCTGGGCCTTGATATGTAGTGATCCCCATGTAAAAGGAAATTGCCATTTATGCGTACAGTTTTATTCTCGGGAATAATTTTCAAGCAACTGCAAGGACTCTATATTGTATCGCGCTCTTTTTTTTATATATTTTTCCGTTGTACTGGATTTACTAGTTAGCCAATCAGATTCTTGCTCTTTTACGCATGAATCCTTACTCAGATGAAACGCAGAAAGTTTCGTGTAGCTTAATTGCTATATATAATTTCAAATCTTCCTGCAAGTTACGTATCGAGCACAGTCGAAGGAATTACATAAAGGATAGACACATAAATAATTCCACGCAAACACACATGCACACATATACACACACATACACGACGCACACATACACACACACATATATATGCATGTGTGTGTTTTAAAATATAATTATCCACTGACACGTGTTTCATCCTCTACGACGCATCAGAGTAGCTGAAACTAGCGAGATTCGAAATCGCCTTCTCAATTTAAAGGGAACACTAGAATATTCTAATTAAAAGTCAGATATGAGCAGGTAAAATCATAGAAGAATAAAATGCGAATCAAATGAGGTATAGTTTGTTTAAACAGTTACAGCAAATTTAGCTTAAGTTTGCAGTGATTGAAAAAAATACTACTGCCGACTTTTTTGTCGGCTATATATATATATATATATATATATATATATATATATATATATATATATATATATATATATATATATATATATATATACCCATTATATTGGGAGTGAAAAAATAAACAGCCACTAGCATATAGTGCAATTAACTTAGCGTAAAACAAATGGCGTTTTAGAGTTTGGCCACTGTTTGATCATTGTAATTCACATTCCAATCTTAGACGAAAACAAATTGCTTTCAGGTTATATAAGCTGCCCATATTTTAGTCTGGCTAGTTATCTACAAGGAAGAGCTGTGATACAACGGAACATCCTTCTGTTAATGAATATATGTTATCCCAATACAATAAGCAAATGAAGTTTAGGCGTTTTGACAATTTTAGTTTATATCATTTTACACAACCTATTTAGCAGCCGCCAAATAAGAATTATAAGCGCCGACTATAGCCTAGGCGATAGACTCTCAATCCTGACTTGAATTAGCTTGTGATACAGCAAAACAGTCCATCTGTGTTTGTATATATCTATATAGTGAAAATGTCTGCCTGTCTGTCTGTCTGTGTGTCTGTGTACATTTCCCTACAAAATCAAAGTTTAAAGAGTTAATCTTTTCAGATTTCTTCTGCCAATTTTGGGTCTAAACACTTGCAATTTTAGTTGAAGGTAACTTAGACATGGGTAAAACATTGTTTTTTTTTCATAAGCAAAGCTTCTTTCTTAGAACTGCACGCCTGTGGAACTCTGTTCCGTCTGCCTGCTTCCCATTTGACTACAACTTGGATGTATTCAAGTCCAACGTTAACAAATTCTTAATGAACCCCCCTTAAGTAAACACTTTATCAAATATCCACACTAACGTAATGTACTTGCAATAACCGTTATCCCTGAGTGGCGTCCGGGCCTTGATAAGTGGAGACCACTGTGTAAAAATAAAAAAAAAATAAAAATAACTTTGTAAATTTTCGTCCTAGCTGCTCGAGGTTTGACATAAGATATATTGAGATATGGGAAAATCTGTTTAACTGGTTTTGGGCCAGAAATTTGGCTGTCAAAGGGTCAAAGTTGAACGATTTGACCTTTGAAAACCCTACCAAACTCCTCCGCGAATTTTGGGTCTAAACACTTAAATTTTCAATGTACTTGGACATGACTCAAACTTTCTAGTTTAATTTGCCCTAAAAAATTAATGTAAAGAGGTGAAAATTGTGGTCAAAGGTAAGAAATATTTTTACCACTGCGGTATCTACCAAATTACCCAGCCAATTTATCGCCTAAACATTTGAAATTTTACATAAAGGGTAGAGATTAGGCAAGCTTTTTAATCGGTTTGTGTCGAAAATTGAAACTCTCAAGCGGTCAAAGTCCAAAAGTTTTTACCTTTGCGATGTGTATCAAACTACTGAGCCAATTTTGGGTTTAAACATTTGAAATTTATACATAACAGGTAATCGCACATAAGGCACGCATTTTTATCAGTTTTGGGGCGAAAATGTTACTGCCAAAATCAAAGTTTAAACAGTTAACATTTTCAGATTCTTCAAAATTACTCTGACAATTTTGGGTCTAAGCACATGCAATTTTAGATGTAGGTAAGTTTGACATGGGAAAAACATTGTATTTTAATTTGAAACCCCCAAAAATAAATGTTTAGGGAACAAAATCGAAGTCTAATTAAAAAAGAATGGCCTCTACTGTCTCTACACAGTTACAAAGACAAATTTTCAACTAAACATTTGAAACCTTACATAAAGTGTATTCATACGTAGGGCAAGTTATGAACAGTTTATAGGACCTGAGCAAAGCCGGGCTGACCTGCTTATATATATATATATATATATATATATATATATATATATATATATATATATATATATATATATATATATATATATATATGCGTGTGTGTGTACGTGTGTGTATGTGTGTGTATATATACATATATATATATATATGTGTATGTATGTATGTATATATATATATATATATAAATATATATATATATATATATATATATATATATATATATACAGGGAAAAAACTTGTAATTAGTAAAAACCATAACGGAGTACTTAATACTATTGCAGAGCAAATATATATTTTTATTACAGTTTAAATGCTTAGTTATACATATTTCGATTACTGAATCGTATAAATATCATCAAACTTTACAGAAATATTTGTTATGATGAATAAAAAAGGATATTCGAAAAAGCACAACAAAAGAGTGAAAAAAAACTCTAACCAGACAACAGCAGCAGCAGTCAAGTATAAAAAACATTGGAAAGTTATAAGGGGCGAGCAGGAATTTAAAATCTTAAACCAGACACGGATAGGAATAGAAGGAGAGGGAGAAAGAGAAAGGATGAAATATGTATAGCGAGAGTAAATGATAAGAAATAAAAGAAAGCCGAGATACAAACTGTTAATGATGCAGCGTAGGGTTTGGAGATAGATATAAGAGTTGAGCGTTGAATATATGTCATATGGAATTAAAAACCTTAATTATCAATGTGGTTTTGGAGGGGGCATTGTTTGCAGTAACTAAGATCCATCTCTCAAAATAAGCTTAGTTACACCCAACTTAAGTGCATTTATTTATTGAAAGGATAGGTTAAATGTGTCCACTGTAAAAAAGTCTCTCAGTAACTAGATAAATTAATAAAATTGGAAGATATGAATGGAATTAATATATGTGGACATAAGATATAAAGCTCTGAAAAATGCATGTAGACGGATAAAAATAACATGATATTTCTCTAACTTATACCTACTTAGCAAATCTTATTTTATATTCTTTATTATTATTATTATTATCATTATTATTATTATTATTATTACTATTATTGTTATTATTATTATTATTATTATTATTATTATTATTATTATTATTATTATTATTATTATTGATTCAAATCGAGCTTTCACACAGGTCAACATAAATCTAAATAAAAAAACTTATGGTGGTCCCTGGAAGCTGAGTGACAACATGTCTCCCCAGACGCTCAGCACTCTCCACCTGTTTCGATAGAATTTGCAAATAAATTTGCGTTATTGCAACAGCCTCTAACCATTGATGTCTCGATATCAGCGACCATTGGTATGTACTCGACTTTGAGTGGCATAATACCCCCATGGCCCCAGTTCTCTTTGCGCCTGTCTAGCAAAGATCTGGTCAGCGCTCTCTCCTCGGCTTTTCTCTCGTCCCTGACCCTCATCGGCTATTTGGTTTCACATTTTTATGGGGGCCGTTATAGGGCAATGAGAGGGGACACGTGATAGGGATATAGAACTGTTGAATTAGGAGTCCCAGCTTAAATGCTATCTAGGTAGTTTTTAGAAATAAAGACTATCTAGGTAGTTTTTAGGAATAAAGACTATCTAGGTAGTTTTTAGAAATAAAGAAAATAAGAATGTTTATTTTCTCATTAGCTTAGAAATAAAGAAAATAAGAATGTTTATTTTCTCATTAAATAGTTTAGCAGGGTTAGTTTTGACAGCTGTCAAACTCAGTCACCTTGAATGGCCCAGATAGAGTGCACCGGAAATTGGAAGGTGACACTGAATTCTGGGTAACTTCCGGTGATGACGAGACGGTTGAGAAAGGGTCTAGGCGGCAGATTAAGTGGACGGGAATTTGGGTGCCTCCCGAAAACAATCAGGATCTAAGATGTAGAATTTGCCTTGAATAAAGATTGAAATTTCAAGTCCATCTTGTTTGTTCATCAATGAATCTGCCTGCAGTGACCCGGAAACATCGGAAACATCCCTAAGGCAAAAAGACAGTAGAAGAATCACACACACCCACATAAAAAGAATATTGATAAGAACACACCTACACATGTATATATATATATATATATATATATATATATATATATATATATATATATATATATATATATATAAGGACCTTTAGGCATAAAACGCAAAGACACACACTAATAAATGTACTTCTAACAGATCCCTTCTAATATAACCAATATGCAACAGAACTTGTTGTTACGTGATAGGGATATAGAACCTGTTGATATGCAACTTCAATGTTCTTCATTTATGTAAAGATTGTTCATGATTTGCCACTGCAGCAGTTTGTCTGGCTCACGCATGTGGTTCATGTGTATTATTCTCCGCATTCAAGAGTTTTCCTTAATATTTCAGCCGTTTACATTATCGTTATTCGGTGTATCTTTACAGCTATTCCTTTTTATTCCAATTTCTCCCATTCTTTTTAAAAAAAAGTTTTTCGGAATGTTCCTAGTGCTCTTACTGTTATAGTTATTATTTTGATCTTCTTGATCATCCAAATCCCTATAAGCTCGCTGGCTAGCTGAGTGTGTTTACTTCGTTTCTCCTGTTCTTTCATACTCACCTTGTAGTAAGCTGGGACAGCAAAATCAACGATTATTAAGACATCTGGTCTTCTTGCTTAAATAGATTTGTCCGCCTGTATGTCCATGACCCATTTGATTTCCTGCTTCTCGATTTCGAGTACTGATGCAGGCTTAAGCTTGTACTTTTAAAATGCAGTCGTTGGCATTATTTCCAATGCACTGCCTTCCCCACTTCGTCTGTTTTGGATTCCATTTGGGCTAGTTTGCGACCTTCACTTAATAAATGGTTTATTTTTTCGTCTCTTTGTCAGAGAGTCTGCATTTGCTGTTTTATCGATCCTTTCTTTTATATGGTCAGTTCCTATTGAGTTATATTGTGCTTTTTTTCTTCAAAGGCATCACCACATTATCAAGGCCCAGAGGCCACTCAAGGATAAGGGTTAAAGAGTGTACAGTAGAAATTGGTCAATATAGTAATCATTATTAATAAAAATTTGGTAAATTTAATAACTTATATGGAACGGCTCATCAAGGACTTATTTACTTTAGACTTGAACACAACCATATTGTAGTCAGCCGGAAAGCAGGAAAACGGAAGACATTAGTCAGTAGTCATTAGGGATTCAGTTTCTCGATTCATATGTAATTGTCGCATTTATATTTTCATTATTCTCATACGTTGCCATTCTTATGAATCTTCCGTGTAGTTGTTTCTATTCCCATTTTTCTTTTCTTGTTTTTTCATTTATTTCTCTGTTTTCAGTTTTGTTTTAATTTAAGTGTCGCTCGCTGCCATAATTATCATTTCATTATTTTGCATTATGTATGTTTCTAGTTCCCTTTTTGTGTCATTCACACAGTCTTCTATGTAGACCAGTACTCTGGCGACGTTTTCTTTCTGGCGTAGAGTCTGTCAATATCATCCTTTTGGGTGTAGTGCAGTGTGCATGGTCATGAGTTTCCTGGTCTTCTGACGGAGCTGTCTCAGTTCTCATTTTGTCAACCCTATAAACGGTCACGAGGATCTTACTAGTGATATTGCGCATGTATTTATACCTTTTATTGGACTTCTGTTATATAATTTCGTTTCCAGGAGTGTCTTGTTCTCCAGTGGTATCCCTTTTCAATTCCTTCTTTCAGTTCTGTTACTTTGATGGTATCCGATTCCAGAATTCTAAAGTATTTATAGTCATCTTGTTTCCATTGGGTCCTCATCTCCGTTTGGTTGGGTAGTATCATGCCTTCTGTCGTTTCCAGTTTTCCCTCTCTTTTAACTGCGCACTTTTCCATTCCAAATTCTATTTGGATATCCTGGGTGAAATCCTGGTAGTGTTAATTAGTGTCTCTAGCTCTCTTTCAGTCGTTGCAAAAAGTTTGAAATCGTCCATGTACATCAGGTGGTTCATTCTTTCCTCTGTCTTAGAGAACTTGTATCCTGTTTGGAACTTTCTCAGAATACTGCTCAAGGGTATCATAGCTATGATGAACAGCAACGGTGATAGTGAGTCTCCTTGGAAGATGTCTCTTTGTATATTAATTTCTGTTATATGTTGTCCATCAGCTGTCAATTCCAGTCTCCGTGTTTTCATTGCATTTTCTATTGCGTTGTTGATTCCGCTTGGTATTTTATACATTTTTTAAGCATTCTATTTTCCATGGTTGGGGGATCCTGTCGTACGCTTTTTTGTAATCGATCCATGTCATTGCTAAAATCATTATTATTATTATTATTATTATTATTATTATTATTATTATTATTATTATTATTATTATTATTTGTAGTTGTAGCAGTATTAGTAGTATCCCTACTTTTTATTTATATCCTTCTACATGCATATCTTCATAGGTTTCTATCTGATGTGCATATCTTAATATAGTTCTATCTTATGTGCATATATTAATATATTTATAAAACTAAATCTGGTACATCTGCTTAAATCGCTCACTCCTGGACAGGGTTCAAAAGGGAGTCGCCAACGTAATAGTCCTTAATTGTCATCTAAAATTTAACCTCTGTTCCCTCGACGAAGTGTTACATATTTTACAAGTATTTTAATGGTGGATGCTCCGACCAACAAAAGGACCTTGTACCCTTGACGCAAATTCTCCGAAAAAACCGAAAAGAAGCAAAGTGCCTACCTTGCACAATATACATAGTCCGATGTAATAAAGCCTTCTACTAGACTTTGGAATTCCCTTCAAGGTTCCTGCGTCCTCAACTGTACTGAAATGCAGAAGTTCAAGTGCAAGGTGAACAGACATCTTGCTGCTCAATTCCCTACATAGTATACCTGCAACGTATGTCCCTGATAGTAGTCCCTACATCAAAGTTCTTTGTTAAAGTGTTTCGGTATTGTTCCTAGTGCCCCTACTATTATCGGAATTATTTTGGTTTTCTTCATCATCCAAATCCCTTTTAACTCTATTTAGGCTGAAAATATAATAAAAAGATAGGCTGAGAAGTGGCCACCCACACACACACGCACACACACACACACACACACACACGAACACATACATTCTCACTGTTATCGATATGTAGATAACCAACAAAGAACGTGTTTACTGGCGTAATCGAAATGTTTTTTTTTTATTGCACTTACAATGAAACTATATGAAAGGGAGATAGCAGGAATAAATGACAATGTGTCGAATGAATTGTATCATTTGTATTTCGTTTTGCAATTCTTTTTCGCACGTAAAAAAAAAGACTGCTTGCAGGTGGCGTCCATCTATACAGAAATTGGCTTAACACCAGCGAAGACGGAAACAAAAAAGCAGGAACGGGTGGATAGATACATTCACAAAGGAACTATTTTTGTGCTGATATTTTTATGCACAAGCGATTCATTGATCTAGCGTCTCGATTCCGCTTCCGTTATAAAACGGCGTAAATAGGAGATACCGTTTCACACATCCAAGGACTCAGCTGGTAAGTATTACGATGTGCGTAAGGAAATTGAAGATACACCTTCCTTCATCTACGTCACAACGATGGAGTATTGCAGGAGATGCTAAGAAGAACTTATCCTGTAAGGTCGCTACAAAAAGCCATCTGTTTCAGTCAATGAGACTTCGTCAGCCAACCCTGAACCATTAGATGGTACCTACCTGATAGCGTCCAATGGTTCAAGGTTGCCTGACAAAGTCTCATTTGGGCAGGATCTGCTAGGAAGAACTTACCCTGCCTTGACAGACTTCAGAATAGCCTTCGTAGCCTAGCGGGGGATACCCTTTTCTCTTTCCTACAACCTCTTTCTTACAGAAGAGCCTGCCTCTGTTTTAGCGTTTTTATCATGGCAAGTTCTCGTCTGAGCTCCAATCCCTGTTGCAAACTCATAAAACCTTCATAAGAAACACTCGTTTGGCTGTAAACACTATCAATAATTTCGCCCACTCTGTGCCTAAACCTATAGTAAAATTCTATGAATAAACATTATTTCTAAAAACTGCACAGCTGCGAAACTCTCTTCTGTTTACCTGCTCTCCCGCTGCCTACAATATTGCCGCCTGTCCAATGTAAACAATTTCTTTATGAGCTATGCTCCTTATGTTATCAAATTTACCAAATTTGCAATTCTAACGATTACTATATTATCCTTTTGAACACTGTAAACTTTTAACCCTTATTCTCGAGTAGCATATGGCCTTCATAAATGGTGATTCCTTTGTAAAAAAAAAATATCCTTTCGAGTAAGTGAGACTAAAGCAAATTATAGATTTTCTAAAATGGTTTCTGTCGAACGAATTGAGCTCGAACCTAATACAATTAGATTTCAATTCGTGTCTTTATCAACTTAGTCACTGAAACCAAGATATATTTATCAATACATCTACATAACGAGAATCTTTATTGTAAGCGAAATTTGGGTCTACAAACATGGACATTAGTATATAGTGCATTCAAACAGGGGACAATTTTTGATCAATTTGTATCCGGAAAAACGGATGCTTAGTAGTTAAAATTTAGTAATTCCTACCTGAGAGGGTATCGCGTAATTATCTGCATACAAGCTGTTTCAAGAATGGTCATGCGTGAATCGTTCATATGACATATTTCTTATATTACGAATAAGTAGGTTTGAAAACACTTTTAAAAATCGTGTCAACCTGGCCTAATCGTTATCTTACTTGACTCACTGTTTAGTTTCGGCCTAATCTCGAGTATTGTTTTTTTTTTTTTACTTTCAAGGATTGAATATAATACTGGAATCCCCATATCTCACTGTATGTACGGGAAAATAATACTTGAACGTATTTCATGAACGAGCTACGCCTGACAGCCTGCTATTTTTTCTATAAAAAGGACAGTAAAAATCCCAGTTGGACTAATGGCGGTAATTAAATGTAAAGAATGATACAAAAACTACTGTTAGTGTTTCTGTTATGTTTTACTGCGGACCTGTTCTTGACGATGCAGTTCCTATACGCACACACTCACACTCACGCCTACATACATACATACATACATACATACATACATACATACATACGTACATACATGATGATCGCAATGTCATGTAAGACGAGTGCCACTCCCTCAGACATTTAAAATCCATGATCCCAAATACCTGAGGGAGTATCTATACAAATATGATGTTACAGAGTCTTAGTTTTGTACGACAGCTAAGTCTCTCTCTCGGTTCAAAATGTTGAGATCCAGCAACAAGCAAGAGCAAGACAGCCAGCAACAAATTAAACTGCATATCAGCTTAATGCGGGTACTGGTCTTCCGCTTTATGGTTTTTTTAAATCAGAGATTAGCTTCTCCTAGAAAGGTTGCCTTCACCACGGCTTACGGGAGCCTTCATACATACATACATACATACATACATACATACATACATATATACATACATACATACATACATATTTATATACATATACTTTTTCTCGGGTAAACAGTTACATGTGTTCGCTACAAACAATCATTTGTTTCAGTCAATGGGATTCGTCAGGCAACTCTGAACAATTCGACGCTATCAGGAAGGAATATTTAGCTCTTGTTATCGAACTCTCGTTGAATTCATTATTCTAATGCGAGAATTTTGTGGTTGTCTGTCGTTTTTATATACGCAACTTCTATTGATATTTTACTTAGCCAATCAGCTTTCTAGTATCCACCTCACCCTGCCTAACAGCCAATGAACATACACTTACCGGACAAATGCCACACAAAGGAACAGGTCAACTAGAGGTCAAATAAGCCGTTGTGCGGTAAGTGTATGTTCATTGCCTGATAGGCAGGGCGCGGTGAATATTAGAAAGCCGATTGGCTAACTCAAATCTCAATAGAAGGTGTGTATAAAAAATCACAGACAACCACAAAATTCGCACATAAGCCTGGAGTGTAATAGAGGGGATGAAACGCGGAATATTCAGTGTAGCTTAATCGCCATATATATATTTTATAACTTACTAACTAGCTCTACCTACGTATTGACCACTTTTGAAGTAAATACATAAAGTTTACGCATAAATTTATACTTTCGTATACTAATTTTATGTTAATAAATGAAGTATATATATATATATATATATATATATATATATATATATATATATATATATACTAGCAAAAGAGATAGCTTCAAATGTGGGGGTATCAAAACCAAGCAAAATATGATGAAAGTAAAAATAAAATAGATACACTCCATAATTTATTATACCATACCTGTTCACACTGAAACACTTATCACAATATTCTGTGCATCTATATTAAAAAACCTTGTTAAACTTTGTGACATATTTCCATTCTATGGAGGTCAGGTGCGAACGAACACCCCATTATTTATCATACCATATGTCGTCAAACTGAAACATAATTATCAAAGTATAATTACGCAGATAGATATGAAAAGTCTTTATTAAAGTTTGTGTCTATTTCCATTCTATTGAAGCCAGGCGCGAACGCAGACCCTACAATTTTATTATACCATCCCTATTTAAGTTAAAACATATTATCAAAATATTATTAAGTACATTTGTATCAAAAACACTTGTAAACGTGTTTTTTTTTTTTGGTTTTTTATTTTTTAACTTCAATACTTTGTGGACCAGGCGCGAACGCAGACCCCACAATTTTAATGAACAACCGGTCTGGCAGATCAAAAATACTCATTTCTGTGTCTCGATACATCTTCTACCATTACATCTAATTAGATTTTTTTTTAAAATAGTCAACCATATAGGAGCCTATTCGTGATCAGACACACAGAAACGCATTCAGCTTTATATTAGAGATATATATGTTGGTGTATATATACGAGGGGCGTGCAATAAGTAATGTCCCTGGCCAAGTTCCAATAGTAGTAGAGAAACGAAACTTGACATAGTTATTAGTCTTTCTTCACATAGGAACAACCCAGAGCTATGAAATTCTCCCATCATTAGATGCAGCTCTGGAGACCGTTTTTGTAGAACACGCCAGGTTGGTCCTCCAGCCACGACGTGACTTCAGAAATCAAGGCTGCATCATCGTGGAAACGCTTTCCTTTCAAAATCAACTCTATGGCTGGGAAGAGGTTAAAGTCAGAGGGTGCAAGATCAGGAGAGTAGGGAGGATGGAAAAGGATTTCATAACCACACGCCTGTGCTTCTGATCTGGCGACATGCGAGTTGTGGACCGGAGCGTTGTCCTGCAGGAGGAGGGTACCTTTGCTGATCTTGCCCCGCCTCTTGATTTTGATAGTTTCCCTTAATTTCCACAAAAGTCAAGCATAATAGGCACCTTTAATCGTGGTACCCGTTGCCAGGAAATCTGCCATCACTACTCCGTCCTGGTCCCAGAAAACTGTGAGCATAACCTTGCCAGCGGATGGCTCCACTCTTGCTTTCTTTGCAGATGGTGAGTCTAAGTGGTTCCACTGCATTTACTGGGCTTTGATCTGTGAATCATAGTGATGGACCAGGTTTCATCCCGTGTAATCAGTTTTTTGAACAACTTTGACTCATCTTCTTGGCAGATCTCCAAATTCATCCTCGAGCACTCGACGCGTTCTCGGTTCTGGAATGGTGTGCGCAACCTGGGAATCCATCTGGCAGACACCTTATAGTCATTAATAATAGTTTCCACAGGCTCTGTACTAATCTTGACATCTTGATCTATTTGGCGAATAGTAATGCGCCGATCTTCCAAAATTGCATCATCAACTTGACGGACAGATGCCTCATCAATGGCAGAAGGGGGGCGACCAGGGCGGGGAGCTGTTTCCACAGACTTCCGGCCATGTTTGAATTCACGATGCCACCGTTTTACAAAGTCATATGATTGGGCATTATTACCATAAGTTTCTTTCATTTCATCAAAAGTCTCCTGTGGTGTGCGTCCTTTCAAATACAAAAACCGGATCACTACTCGGCATTCAACAGGCTCCATTTCACACCTGACTCAGTTCAAACACCGGTAAAAAAGAAACGACAATTAATTCGGAGCTGTAATTTGCCACATGACCTGTAGAGATAAAAACCATTGCACATGCAAAATTTCAGCTAGATCAGACAACTGGAAGTTGGTCAGGGCCATTACTTATTGTACGCCCCTCGTATAGGCAGAAGGATTTGTAAAGGAGTTTACTTTCGCTGGACTGTTTCTTTATATGAGGCTTATTGTGTGAAGGCTCAACTATTTTTTACCTTTACGGTCTCTAACTAAGTATTCAGTTTATTGTGGGTCTAAGCATTTCAAATATTACATAAATGGTATTCAGACATACAGCAAGCTTTAAATCAGTTTTTTTTGGCGGGGGGCGAAAACGTTGCTTCCTAGATGTCGAAAGATTTGACTTTGCAGAATCTACTAAACTCATCCGCCAATTTCTTGGCTAAACAATTTACATTTTAGATGTAGGTTACCTGGACATGAGTAAAACTTTTTTGATATATGTGCATACATATACACATATAAATATAAACAGTACTGTAGCCGGAGAAAATCCGGCTTAATATCTAGTATAATTTACATACGGAAAGTGCAAATACTTTTTTATTTTTTTCATATTTTATAGTGTTAATTTATTTTTTTTATATCTATACGTGTTAGACTACGGTTTAAACTTGACTAACTGTACGAGTAGAACAATACTGATATTAGACTCAGATGTAATACTAAGCTTGGAAGCAGTACTAATAGTGGTATCAGAATCATTCGCAATGGTATTATTAGAAGCAGTAGTAATAGTTGTATTAGAATCATTTGCAATAGTAATATTAGAAGCAGTAGTAATAGTTGTATTAGAATCATTTGCAATAGTAATATTAGAAGCAGTAGTAATAGTTGTATTAGAATAATTCGCAATAGTAATACTAGAAGCAGTAGTAATAGTCATATTAGAATCATTTTCAATAGTAATATTAGGAGCAGTAGTAATAGTGATATTAGAATCATTTGCAATAGTAGTATTAGCAGCAGTAATAATAGTCATATTAGAATCATTTGCAAAAGTAATATTAGAAGCAGTAGTAATAGTGATTTTGAATCGTTCGCAATAGTAATATTAGAAGCAGTACTAATAGTCATATTAGGAGCAGTAATAATAGTCATATTAGAATCATTCGCAATAGTAATGTTAGAAGCAGTAGTAATAGTCCTATTAGAATCATTTGCAATAGTAATATTAGTAGCAGTAGTAATAGTCCTATTAGAATCATTTTCAAAAGTAATATTAGGAGCAGTAGTAATAGTCATATTAGAATCATTCGCAATAGTTATATTATAAGCAGTAGTAATACTGATTTTAGAATCATTCACACTAGTCATATTATAAGCAGTAGTAATAGTCAGATTAGAATCATTTGCACTAGTAATATTAGGAGCATGGTCATAGTAATATAAGAATCAGTTGCAATAGTAATATTAGAAGCAGTAGTAATAGTGATATTAGAACTATTCGCGATAGTAATATTAGAAGCAGTAGTAATAGTGAATTAGAATCATTCGCAATAGTAATACAAGAAGCAGTATTTATAGTGATATTAGAATCATTTGCGATAGTAATATTAGAAGCAGTAGTAATAGTGATATTAAAATCATTCGCAATAGTAATATTAGGATCAGAAGTTATAGTGACATTAGAATCATTCGCAATATTAATATTAGAAGCAGTAGTACTAGTTATCTTTGAATCATTTGCAGTAGTAAGCTTAGTAAATTTTAATAAAAGCAGTAGTTATACTGGCCTTAGAATTTAATTGTAATTGTAATATAAGACCAGTAGTAGTTTCAGTCCTAGTAGTAGACATCGTAGTAGTACAAGTATTATTTGTAGCTGGAAAAAGACTCTTTTTTCGTGAATCATATTCATTGTTTTAAATAAAACAGACGCAATTGATTTTCCTTCTTTTTATTTACATGGGGGCACCACTTATCAAGGCCCGGAGGTCACTCAGGGATAAGGGTTATTGCGTGTACAGTAATCAATGAGATAGTATTGTATTAATCATTAGTATTGGAGATTTGATAGAGTATCTTACTTAAGAGGGCGGTTTTCAGGAACTTGTTTGTGTTGGATTTGAAGACATCTACGTTGTAATCAGGTGGGAAACGGGCGAACGGAAGAGTGTTCCACAATCGTGCAGTTATGAGAAAGAAGATCTGCTCGTGGAATCTACGTTTGGATTTAGCCACAGATAAAGAGTGGGGGAAATTTTGGACAGTAGTTGCAGCCAGACGGGTGTTTCTCGTGAAAGATTGGCGAGGATGGACGGGAGATTGGAGCTCAGACGAGTAATTTCCATGGAAATAACGATAAAACAAACACAGGCTCACAACGTCTCTTCTGTGGGAGAGAGGCTGTAAGGAAAAGAGAAGAGGGCATCACACACCAAACCACAAAGTCTTTTTTGTACTCCGTCAAGGTAGGATAGGCTGTTTTTAGCAGCTCCTTTCCAGATAAAAATAAACATACGAAATTGATTTTCATTGTTTATTTTACATTATCATCATTTATCGATGAGAAAAAAATTCCCGCTCGTCATAACCCGTCCTTTATCGGCAGATAACAATAAAAAAAGCATTAACTATGGATGGTGTTTGATCGATATTTAAATATTTTACTGGAAAATAGATTGCCTTAAAAATATGAGCTCGAAATAACAAACGAAACAAAACTCAAATCTACCACTTTCCGTGTTTTATACAACATTCTTAGGGTCAAAAAATGTAGGTATTTTTTTTGAAAGCCTTAATATTTTTTATGCAAATAAAGGAGTTTGGCGAAGACCATGGTTGCAGTATTATATCGTAACCCGGACTAAGTTGTATGTCGCGGGTAGAGCAGAGTGTTTGGACGTGATAATGTTATGCAAAACCAAAGTGTTTTGATGACGGAAATCTTTTTTCAAATAGGAGTGGAATTTAATGTTGAAATAATTAAGCAAGAAATATGTAAATGAAGAACATGTTTAGAAAGATGTTTAATAGAATAGGAGTGAAAGGTTTGCTTTTAATAAACAAAGATACGTGACAAGAAACTATGCTAGGACTTGTTGTTATGTAGATACATGACGTAACGAGTTTAGAAAGATTGTTAACAGAGGATGTATCCGCTGGCTGGGAGAGACGGTCAACAGAGCAAGTAGCAAGATTCATAATTAAGATGTAGACAGGATTGTGTCTACGTTCAAAGTTTCCAAGATGGAAACACGATTTTGGAATAAAGATTGCCAACAGAGAAACCCAAGGTCTGTTCTTAGTGGTAGAATTCGCATCACAGCTTTCTGGCCAACAACATAAAAAGTGAGCCAAATATGTTTCTTAATTGTCCAAAACTTGTAAACCTATAAAATGGTGTAAGCCCCTTTATGTTGAAGGTATGCCTTTCTTTTGTCTGGCAAGAGACAAAGATTGTTTATTCTGTCCCTTATTTACATATACCATATATGTTGTTTAGTGACATGTTGAAAACCAGGCGATCACACGTAAATAAGGCATACACATTTATATATGAACAATATATATACGCACCTCAACGTAATGCAACCCTACGTTTTGAACACTGGTTCATAAGGCACAGTGAGTAAAGCTTGCAAGGTTGCCAACCATTTACGATTTTAGCAACGGACTTTATAAAGGTGAAAACCTAGATTTGTTTCTTTTGCTTACGTTTACTTCTAAAAGGCATATCGACACTTGGACGTAAGGTGCTAGTATGTAATACTATGCCTAGGAAAGATTAACAAGATGTTGTTATATGTTCCATTAAAATTTCTGTACATAAGTAGAGCCAGTAAAGCAGGTAGCAAGAAGGAAATTTCAAAGTCTATCTTATTGAGGGAATAAACTAATAAAATAGAAAGCGTTCTTAAGAATCACAAAAATTTAGGATGAATTTTTTTTTCAAAGCGGGTTGGTCGGAGACATATATATCAAAGCAGATTCCATCAAAATATTTTAAAAACAGGCACAGAAATGCAAGATTGCGTCTATGGAACAGGGATCGGAATTTAGTTCAAAAAGTGGGATCTATGAGATTGAAAACACTTTTTTGGACCTATCCAAGATGTAGACGCTAGTAGAATACGAACTAATCCAGATATGGCAACAATACTCCATGCATGACCGAATGGTGTCCTTATAGATGTACAGGAATCTCTCAGGTGTGAGTAGTTTTCTAGTTCGATAGAAGAATCCACGTTCTTAGCATCAAGTTCCCAATGTACTCATTGTATTTGTTCCAGTCCATATGTTATGCTGAGAAGTTTATATGAAGAAGTCTCATGTAAGAGGTTATTTGTCATGGATATAAGCGGTTGGAGAGGCGTCTTATAATTATTATAGGAATGCAACTTAGTCTTACTGGCATTACATTTTACCATCCATTTACGTCCCCAATCAACTAGGATCGGGGGGTCATTTTCTCCCGAGGTCTACGATTTATGCACTTCCCTCATGGATGTTTTAGAGACTTGTATAATCAGCAGATATACTCATCTTGGCCACAAAAATATCAGGGGCGTCGTTAATTAGTATCACACATAATAGTGGTCAAAAGATCGAACCCTGAGACATCCTCGCATTAATGTTATGTTACTTGGATGTACGTACTTCAATAACAAACTGAATGCTGCTATTGTCTAAAAAGGATCTAATTATATTTATTATAATCCGTACGATTTAATTTTCATTATAAGCTCTTCGTGCCAGTATTTTGTCAAAGGCCTTGGATATATTAAAAGCTACAGCACTGGCGTCACCCGTCTAAACCAGTGAATGGTAAATGCGTTCAAAGATTACTGTTTAAATGTCTGAACACGCGAGATATTTGCACGTAGTTATTACCAATGCACCAATCCAAAAAGTCCCTGTCACAAGATAGGCAGAAAGACAGTTCCTTACAATCTCTATAATCCAGGCTTTTCTCCCTGTGATTTGTAGTTATTTCGTAAGATCAAGAAAAAGCTTAAAGACTGTCGTTATATCAGAATTCAGGAGATGAAAGAAGCTCTGACAAGGGTCATTACAGACTCAAATAAGGGAACGTTCGAAAGGATTATAAATTATTTAATGGACATCAAGACAGTTCCTCACTCTCAATATATTTGGTTATTCCAGAAAAAAATTAGTCTATAATATAAATCGCACTTGTCTGTTTAAATGTATCTTTGTATGTCTCGCAAAAACTTTCGACAGAGGCGACGGATTTTAACGAGATCAGTATCATTTTGAAGTTCAACCCTTCGGACGACCTTTTGATATTTTCGAAACTCATCCCCTCTTTTCAGTTGTCTAGCCTTAATTTAAACCTACATCACTTCCAATTTGGCGATGGGTGTCGCATTTCTTTTTCATTATGAGACAATGGAGGAGATGAAAGACCCTGTCACGGGGATCATTGACACGTTCACACAATAGGGCTTTCATGGGTAAGTCCAAACGTTTTCGAAACGGTACATCAAATGCAGCCGGAGGGGATACTTTGTTAGGGGACTGTAGGTTCGTGTGTATACTATAAAGAAAAGTGTCGACATGAAATACAAATCTGGAAACTTATTGAAGGCACCTCGTATGCCATAGTATCATTAACTGTTTCCATCCAAAAACATATTTCAAGAAACATTTATTATATAATGAATAGAAGATTATACAAATGACGTCGCAGCAGTAATGGCTCCTATTATTCTCGACATAACTGATCAGAGGGGATTCTAAATTGCAGTGTTATATCTGTTGCAGATATTGACGGTGTGAGACTCGAAAATGGTTCATTTGAGTTCTTCTATGTAGAATAAATTGAAAGGATGGACATTCAGCGGCGTCTGTTCAACGTCTATGCAGCCGTACAGACATGAATTCTTCTATTTCAGAGTTGCGACAGAGCTGTAAGTGACGAAATATTCTCCGCACTTTTACGACAGAGGCATAAAAGAGGCTTGCTAAAGTGCATTGAGAATGCTGGTGACTATGTAGAAAACAATTCTTGGGCACAAATGGTCTCTCATTTTAATTGTACTACCCGTGGTATCGTACATCTTCAACGTTTTAATTTATGAGTTGTTCAGAGAAGCCTTTTTGTCAATTCGTTACTATATCTTGTTTTAGTAAAGATGTCATATCTTCTTCCACGTTCCCCTTTTCTCCCGCCTTTATTTTTCAATTGTTTCCCTATGTACCCATCTGTTGTTTTGCATACGTGCTTGATTGAACCACATCTGTTCTGTTCTTCATTAATCATTCTATACACTCTTTCTTTGAATAGAGTTGGACAAGCAAACGCAGAAACTGGCCCTTAGCCGGTAATTGGCTCATCAAGAATGTAGTCAACAAAGCCATAATTAAAGAGGAGACAACCCCACAAGGACAAAGTTTGGTTCTATGAATTAGCATTAAGAAATATCTTCTATTCTCTTCTCTATATGAATAAAATGAACTCATTTTTCGCGTCTGATTTTGACCTTAATAGGATTAAAAATCAAGATATATCATGCAAATATAATATGCACAAATGGCAGAACAATATCTGAGGTGTGTTATAGGCTTATTATTTCTCAAATTCCTCGATAATCTTAGATTTCTATACTTTTTCTGCTGAGAAGTCACGGCCAAAATCGGTTAAGATCAATGGAAGTGGTAAAATATTTTCTCTCTTATAAATTCCTCCTCCCCCTGCCACCACTTAACACCGTTTGGGGATCGTTCACAAGGAACAGTTGAGAAGAGAACACCGGTTTGGCTTCGTAGTTCTTTCATGTCAAGTTATTTAAAATCACTAAACTTAGCTGCAGTGCTCTGTGGCGTAGTGGTTAGCGTTCTGGACAATTCACACTATATTTTCACGTTCGCGCCGACCTACCGTAGACGGTTTTTTTTTCGTTTTTTTTTTCCTAAACAACTGGAATGGACTTTTTTTGTTGGCCGAACTGTTAACGTTGCAGATGTTTTTTTTGTTTTTTTTTCACACTTTATTTTCCTACTTTTACTCATGACTCCGGGTTTGATCCTTCCTACTTACCTACCATAACATTTTTTTAAAACTCTCCCCCCCCTTCCCGGAAACAAACACTCGGGCAACGCCGGGTACCCCCGCTAGTAATAGAATAATGTCAAACAAGGAATGGAGGCAAAGAAGGCCTCCGTTTATTAAAACAGCGTGTAATACAATATGTCCTGTTTAATACTGACCTGGGAGATGACGGTAGGCTCGTGGGTACGGAAGCGGACTACAGTTCTGGGTGTTTCAAGTTCGGACCCAGTTCGTTCCATAAAACTCACTTTCACTTAGAATGTTGAAAACATTCTCGTAGTCCTTCCTGTACGTACTCGATGTCGTTCTAGAAAAAAAAAACAATATAAAAACAAAACAAAAAAATAAAACGGCAAACCAATGCTAACAATAGCATCTTCCAATTCATACTATAGTATTATGCTGTTAGAATAACCATGTCTATAATAATGTGCCCGGCATGAGAACGTTGTTATGTTGCATAATTTTCTCCATTTCTTTTAATTTCATTTTCACCCCAAATAAGGCACAGCGCCACTTTTATGTAGGGTTTCTCATATCAGGGGCATAAGTCTCATGGATAATAGGTAGGGGTTGCGAAGCAAGATGTTTGTTAATATTACACTCGTCTATCTGAAAACACTATAAATAATTATCCCCACTCTTTATCTGTGCCTAAACCTAAACGTAGATTCCATGAAAAAAGCTTCTTCTTAGAAGTGCGCGCCTGTGGAACTGTCTTGGTTTTTCCTGCTTTCCAGCTGACTACAATATGGTTGTCTTCAAGTCCAGCGTAAACAAGTTTTGATGAGCCGTTCCACTTAAGTTAACAAATTAACCGAATTTCCGTTACTAACAATTACAATACTGTCCAATTGTCTACTGTTCACTCTTAACCCTTATCGTCGGGTGGTCTCTGGGCCTTGATAAATGATGATGCCTATGTAAAAAGCAAAAACACAACATAAATTCTGCATGTAAGTACAATTGAGAGAGTAGACTCCCGGAGGTTCTAAATCTACCAGCTCTGGAGAAGAAACTATTACGATAGAATTTTTTCTTAGGTCTAGGGATCTCTAATGTGTAGAGGTGGGATTTAGCTGCTTGTCGGGTTTGTCGGGGGGTATTTTATATTGTGATATCTCTCGCGTAATGATCTTTGCTACTCAACAGTTTAAAATATTTTTAATAAAACGTTTTTATAAGTTAAACTTACACCGGCAACAAGTTCGAAAATACGTTTGTTCCGGCGCTAACATATTCAGTTAAATAGGCGTCCATATCAGGAACGGTTGAGCTTTTTAGGTCCGTGATAAGTGAAGACTTGTTTTAAAATGATCCATCTAACTTATTGCTCACCACGTTTGCAAAAATAACAAAATTGCCGAAGCGCGTTTAAATTGTTGGACCTAAAGCTGTTTCTTTTAGAAGGTCGCCAATTATCAAGGCCGATTGCCACTAAAGTATAAGGTTTATGGTAATGTAGATGGTGGAACTAAGGTAAGACCAGACTATCTAAACAGACAACTCAATAGGAATTATTTTTATTATTGGAATAAATTTAGATGAGTAATTGATATATTTATTTTATTTATTCATTTGCGAGTTATTATCTTCGTCTTAGGCGCACATGGCGCAGTGAATAGTAAGCATTGTCTGAAGATAGCGGTTTCAATCCTACCTAAAGCCGTCCAGAGGATTAGTTGGCTAAAACGTGATGAAACCAAAACCACTATATAAGACAGTAATTACCAAGGATACAGTAAAGAGACTCAGCATTTATCTTCTGACGGAGACCAGAGCAATATTTGGCCGAAACTGTGTGAAACAACTCGAACGTGAATAAATAAAATAAATATATCAATAGGAATTTATTCACATTAGACTTGAAGACGACAAGGTTTTACACAACCGCCAGCAGAAAAACAGTATTGCGTTCCACTGACAGGCAGATCTAGGAAAGAAACTCTGCTCATATAATTTTCCTTAAGTTTTTGGCACAGATACGGAGTTATAAAAGATGCTGTTGGGTGTTTTTGCTAGGCGAGTCATTTTTTTAATGTTTTATAGTAAGCGACTGTAGATTGGAGTTCAGTCGAACACTAACCATAAAAGCATCGATAGAGTAGAGAAAAACTAGAGATGTCTCTCATGTAAGTTTAAGTAACGAGACTAAAATTTTATCGCCCGATAAATGGCGAAGACGAGTTTGTAACATATCGATGCAGGAAAGAGTATTTTTATGGTTCCATACAAGACACAACGGTACTCTATCTTAGGCTGTATTTGATTCTTGTACAGGTTAATATCTAATCGGTAGTGAGATATCCAAGTAGCAAGGCGCCCGGCGTTGGATGATCTTTAAATACGCTTAAATATGATAATATAATTGATAGATGTTTCATATTATTATAGAACTGATGTTCTCATCATTATTATATTGTACCCCATATAATATAGAGATCTCCAGACTTCAGCTAGAATTGAAACACTTTTGAGCACCAGCCTTAGTTTTTTACTGTTTCAGCTATTTAGCACAGGTAGATCATTGCTACTAAAGCTCAGCAGATGATGTTAAGCCTGCGTGAGCGTTGATTCAAATTAAAGACTTTGTTGAACGCTAGCAGAGTTGCGTTCGGCTTTGCCCGGTAGTAAAAGACGCTTAAATATGTAATTGTGATTTGTCCATATTTCGTATATATTGTTATAGAACCGTGATTGGAGGGGGGGCATCAGATAGAATCGAAACCGAAAGCAAAACTGTAGCAATCAAAGCTTGTGACGTTACCACAGTGCCAACAGTACACACGTATGAACTGATTAAAAATAAAAAAATAAATTTATAAATGTACAAACTGTATAACGATTTTTTTTTTCATTTTGGAGTCATTTTTGCCCCAGAACACCTATTTAAAAGACCCATAAAAGAAAGATCCGTAAAAGATCTAATCATTTGACTCACTTAGCGCCCTTTCTGAGACTTTTAATTTCGGAAGATATAGAGTTTGAGAATATGGAGACAGACTGACAGACATACAGCCTTTTATATATTAGATTATATCAATATAAATTTAATATGCAAGACTACTTCCAGGGTCTATGTTTGGACCTTTATTATTCCTGATATTCATAAATGACCTCCCTGATAAAATTGTTTCTGAGATGCGTATATTGTCTGATAACACCACGCTCTATAATAGGCACGAGGGAAAAACAAATGAACACATATCTAAGGAAATGGTAGAAGCACTACGGGAAGACCTCCAATCTGTAGTGAAATGGGGGCAAAAATGCTGCCAATACTATGCTTATCTACTTCAATAATTACAAGACACCTTACAAGAAACACATTACCACAAGAGTACTTCCTTTAAACTCCTCGGCCTTACGTTTACAGGAAACATGAACTGGAATAGATACACTGAGAGCATTGCCAAGACTGCTGCGAAGAAGGTGGGCTCTCTCTACTGTGATAGAAAACTACTTACGCCTGAAAGCATCCTGTACCGCTATAAGGCCACCATTCGCCCATGTATGAAGTACTGTTGTCACATTTGGTTTGGTGCATCTGCTGCTTGTCTCTCAGTCCCGGACAGGGTTCACAGGAGAGTCTCCAACCTGATATGTCCTACAGTCACTTGTACCCCCTTGACGTGAATAACCCGGGCAAACGCGACAAGTAGCTACATCCCATCCCGTCACAGTAGAGATTCCCGGGTGTAAGAAAGCCTTCTACCCAATAGTTTCTTCTCCAAAACTTCTAGACTTTGGGACTCCCTTCCAGGGTTCTGCTTTCCGAACTTTACTGACATGCAGAAGTTCACGTGTAATGTGAACAGGCATCTTGCTACTGATCTCCCTTCATAATACCCCTGTAACTTATGTCCCTGATAGTAGCCCCCTACTTTAAAGTGGCACTTTGCTTTGATTGGGGTGAAAATTGTACAACATTTAAAAAAATATATTGTAAGTTTTTTTTTTTACACCCATTTTTTGTTTTTCTTTAATTTTTAAAACATATCAGTAAAAATTCTAAGATAATATCAGGAAGACCCAATGTAGCTTGAAATTGAATGAGAATTACCATTATGAAATTTTCGCGCGTTAATTAAGAATATAACTTCCTTTATTTTACGACTATCTTTGTAAAGTTTCAATATAGAAAGATGCATAAATGTTGCAAACATGTATGCATATAATGTCTCTTACATTCATTCAAGGGGCGTCCCGTCTGGTACAAAAAGTGACGGCTACGACGCTTCATCTATCTTTCTCCCTTGAGTCATTCCCGAATTCAATTATGCGCCTTTTTTCTTTTTTTTTACACGGTGGTCACCACTTATCAAGGCCCGGAAGCCACTCGGGGATAAGGGTTATTGCAAGTACATTACGTTAGTGTGGAGATTTGATGAAGTGTTTACTTAAGGGGGCGGTTCATTGGGAATTTGTAAACGTTGGACTTGAAGACATCCAAGTTGTAGTCAGGTGGGAAGCAGGCAGACGGAACAGAGTTCCACAGGCGTGCAGTTCTAAGAAAGAAGCTTTGTTCATGGAATCCACGTTTTGATTTAGGCACATATAAAGAGTAGGGGAAATTTTTCACAGTGGATTCAGCGAGATGGGTGTTTTTCGTGAAAGATTGGCGAGGGGGACCAGAGATTGGAGTTCAGACGAGCACCTGCCATGGAAATAACGATAAAACAAGGATAGGCTGGCAACGTCTCTTCTGTGGGAGAGAGGTTGCAGGGTAGAGAAAAGGGCATCCCCACTAAGCCACGACGTCTATTTTGTACTCTGTCAAGGTAGGATAGGCCGTTTTTAGCAGCTCCTGCCCAGATATGGCAGCAGTATTCCATCATTGGACGTACTTGGCTTTTATATAGATAGAAAATTGCATCAGCAGTGAGATATCTTCTGGAGCGGTAGAAGGATCCCACCATTTTTCCAGCGACCTTGGCAACAGACTTGATGAACGTGTTCAATTTCAGATCAGGAGTAAAGGTCAAACCCAGAAGCTTGTCAAAACACGGGGCCAAAGTGTTTTGAATGTACTGCCGTAGATTTGATTGCAGTTGTACAGACATTAAGTTGCAGTCTCATTCGGTCCGAACACTGCCAACCAGGTCGATTGTAACCAAAGTAAACCTGCTCAGTACAATGAGATACGAAACCATGAACAAAAGTATTTCTGATTGCTTTTATATTAGATCCGCCACCTGCTTTCCCTGACTAACGTTACCCTGATCCGTGGCGGCTAAACAGGGTCTTAGACCTTATATAAGGGGCTCCAACATAATAGTGGCGTGAAAGATGTGCCTTACTTTTTGGTCGTCCAACAGTGGTACATGCCCGCCACCTCGTAAAACGTCTAGTATCCCCAATTGATTTTCCATCTGGTACTGTCCAGGATTATAGTTGATGACTTCGTTGATCTGGCGTGTAAGTGTAGTACTGCCGTATACAATGACGCACACATACGGTAAAACTTCAGTAAAATCGAATATAGATGTCTCAAATTATACAATAACATTTGTTTCCATGGATCAAGTAAGGGACGGAGATTTATAAGCGTAAATGCGTATATAGTCGGGACCATTTACGATGCCTACACGCAATATCTTAATATGTAAGATATTATGTAATCGAAATAATATATTTTCAAGTGTAAAGGCAGTTCTAACATGATAGTCTCTTGAGACTTTCTTTAGTGATTTGGAAACACTTCACAATATCTTTTCTGGTTTATTTTAAGAACCTAGTAAAGTAAATGAAATGTTTTTTCCGAGGGTATGAATAATTTCTGGCTTAACTCTGTCTGTCCGTCTCTATCTCTCCCTCCCTCTCTCTCTCTCTCTCTCTCTCTCTCTCTCTCTATATATATATATATATATATATATATATATATATATATATATATCAATTCCTTAGGAGCAGAATTATCGGGTTAATACCAAGCTCAAAAAATGTATTCGAGCTTATTCGGAAGTAGATAAAGAAAAAATTCAAGGTATAAAACTACACACACATACACTCACTCACACACACACACACACACACACACACGCATATATATATATATACAGGTTTTAGTGGTGCAAAGTTTTATTAAAGTTTTAAAAAGGAAAAGTGAGGTCATTATTAGAATTTTGAGGACAATCATTCGAGGAGGAAAGATGGACACGAGCAAAGTAGTCAAAGGACTATTCGACTAAAATAAGAGCCTGCATTACGTCATTATTTATTATAAAAAAACCTACATTACGTCATTATTTATTATAAAACACCTACATTACGTCATTATTTATTATAAAAAAGAACCTACATTACGTCATTATTTATTATAAAAAAAGAACCTATATTGCATCATTATTTCTTTGTTTCTGCATTTATATGCAGGCAACTTAATTTTTTTTTTCTTTCGTCCGAGGTTCTGAAATATGGACGATATATCACGGGTTATTCATTCATTTAATTCACCCCGTGTAGTTTTATGATTTTATTTTTGGTTTCATCCCTCCCTTCGCCTCCATTTTTAATTATTTGTAAATTGTTGTATTTTAATCGCTGTATTATCGCTTATTATGTAATGTATGTGTGTATATACTATATATGTCATAGTTGTTTTAATGTATGTGGGTAGTGTGCGCGTTTATTTTCTCAGGCGGGGTTAGGTTGTCGAAAGAAGATGTTCAATTAAACATATATGTGTATGTGATGTAGGTATGGAAGGGGTGTGTGTATGTGATGTAGGTATGGAAAGGGGTGTGTGTATGTGATGTAGGTATGGAAGGGATGTGTGTATGTGATGTAGGTATGGAAGGGATTTAGATGAAATAGGGGGCTACGTTGGTATATTTTTACAGGCGGTGTATGAGATTATAACAATGCTTAATCGAAATATGCGTTATTTGGAGTAATCGTAGGGTGTTAATGTGGGGGTTGATTATCCGGGTGCATTGTAAGATGATTTTAACGAAGTAAGCTTGACAATACACATATCGCAGAGTAACGGGGCAAACGTATCCAGGGGTAGATGGTTGTAAAATATAAAAAAGAGTAATAATTAGAGATAGAACAACAGCATATTCGTTTCAATCAAGCAATATTTAGTATATTAGGGATGAATGATGTTTTGTTGGCTCTTGTTTCCTGATGTTGGTGTACATTTGAGGGCTGGGATTTTAGGAGTTCATCAAATATTGTCCAGTGCTTACTAGAGTCGCACAGTGCTTATGGTCAATCTTTAAGAGAACCATACCTTCTGCTCCATGGTCAGATATGCAACAGAGCGCTTATGGGCGCGTGTGAAAAAATCATCAGCAGCAGCAGCCAAAGGATAGCTCACTAACGAAAATATTATCCGCAGCAATCCTTAAAGCACGTATGCAAATTAACAGTTTTGTGATATCTTGCGCCACAAGAAAAGGAGAGAAAAATATTGTACGTGGTCGTGGGAGATGGACGTGTAAATGTAAGGAAAGGCTTGCTTGCACCCCCGTTAGCTGGCGGCGATAGATACTTTAAACATAATATATGTGCGCGAAAAGATTCTTGAAATATAATAAACTGCCTTGTTTTGGAGTCATCACGATTAAATACATCACATTTGCATTTCAAAAAATGTCTAGGTATGTTTTTATTTCTTTCCTATGGTTTATGTTTTTGTTCCTTTGCGATGGTAACACACAGTGCGTGGGTCCGAGAGCTTTTAAATGTAACGACAAAGAAAAAAATTAATGACATCGTTACAGATACAGACTAAGCAGACATGGGTTTATTTATCTTATTCTGTACAATAGTGTCAACATTTTCTAGGTTTTAGTGTCAATACAATTTATATGCTAGTCGACAATGTTAGCTACGTATATTTGAAAATAACGTAAAATGTATCGTTATAGAGTCTTTTTGAAATACGATCAGGCTATTAACGCGACCGTATTATTGACTACTGTTTCTGGCTCGTACATGAAAAAAAATGACTTTCTCGAATCTACCCCATTTATATTCCGATAGAAGCAATTATCGCCTGTGGTTTTTCTTGCCAGAATTCAATTTCATGATGCATTTGCGAGAGGAGATAGGACGTGTAGGACGTGTCCGTCTTGAAATGCGATATACTTTCATTCACACGGTTTGAAAGTGACGAATCAAAGGTGTGAACAACGCCTGAATAACGGTTCTTAAATCGAGTACACTGTCTTGCCCGAGACTGGATATCATATACCTTTAAATTAGTTCGTCAAACTCTATCCTATTCTGTCTATATAGAGTTACATGTTATTTTACATATACATTGAACCCCCTCACATACCAGGTGTATTAAGACATGCATATACATACCTGTACTATTATAGAGATGTCACTTGGTGTATTCCTTATACGTTCCGAAACGGTTGAGTTCTTTCCATACACATTCTGATACGGCTTGGTTCGTTTGGTACACGTTCCGAAAACGACTGAGCCTTTTTTTTTTCAAATTTCACACAAAAGAAATTTATATCTGGCAGTGGTCTTAGATATGTTTTGTACAGGAATTCCTCAAAGATGAAAAAAAAATCCTATCCTAGAAGTCTTTCTTTTTTTTTACAGATAAAAAGTGATTTTTACAAGGAAATATTTTCGTTCGCACTGGCAAGGGATATAATAAAATGTAAACAAATAATTTCTTCTAGGAAAAAAAATTAGATTTGTTGACATCTGGAAACGTATCTCAGTGTGAGAGCATTCGACTACTGATCGAATGATCCCGAGATCAATCCCGGGTGTACCTCACCATTTTCTTTTAATTGTTGTTCTTATTAATGAGCATAATTTACGGTAAAAGAAGAGGTACAATTTAAAGTCACTGTAAATCTTTCCTTCGTTAGCATATTTTTAAAACTAAACATCAATAAGAAGTGACTTTTCCAGGGCATTCATAGTCAAGCTTAATATCAGCTGACGTGTTATTGTAAACAAACAAAGGCGGAATTAGATGAACGACATTATTATTAAAATTTAATTAATTTATTAATGTATTTTATTTAATTAATTAATTTATTTATTTATTTTTTGCGAATTACTCCACTGAGACAATTATTCCTAGGAATATATAATATTCAGTAGAGAATTAATTTTAAATAATATGTATATACAATCTGCATGAATTAAATATCGTGGTTAAGCGTATTGTACGGCCAGAGATCGCTGGGAGTCTAGTTAGTATATATAATATGGCATCATGATAGTATACATATATATTTCCCGTAATTAATTTTACAATTGCCAATACGAGAGTAGAGCTTAGTTTTGTATTACAGCATATATTTTGTGAGCATGAAAGCCGGAGAAATATGTTAATTCCAGATATAAATTGTAAGGCTAAATACGAATCTAACGATTCAAAACGAGAATTATACCGCCTTTGTGCAGCTAATAACCATGACTCTACTTTCCAATATATATATATATATATATATATATATATATATATATATATATATATATATATATATATATATATATAGTTATCCGACGAGGATACGAAACTTAGGCGATACATTAACATTTAAATGGGCTTTTCCGTAACCACAACTAAGGTAAATGTTTCTCGCATGTTTTTTCCCGTTATGGGTCCCCCCTTTTTTTTCTTTCTATTCAAAAAATACTACATTGCCAATAGTGCGTTTATTCATAAAATCTGAAGAAATGCTGATTTTTGAAAATTTTAAAACGATATAATGCTTGAAATTGTCGAATTGGACATTGAAACAATTGTAACATAAAATGAAATAAACTTTTTGTTGCCATCAACACTTTGTCTTGAAGTCTTGATTTTGCACACACACTATATTAATGCTCAATTATAAAATTGTAGCTTAACCTTAAGTCAATGTTTTTGGCTTAAAACCTATTGGTATATGAAAATTTACTGAATTACACGAACTCAGTATATTACATATAAGTCTATGTATGTATGTATATATATATATATGTGTGTGTGTGTGTGTGTGGGTGTGTACGCGCGAGCGTTCGTGTGAGTGTATTAACAAACTAAAACCCTTAATAACTACTAATATATTAACTTATTAAAATACAAATTCTCAAAAATTGACTTGATATAACTAGAACGAACTTTAACAACAATGAAGTCAAATTCGGCCACTAGACAAGGTAGATACGATATTCTATAAAATAAAAGTCCGTGTTAAATTCGAAACAATAGAAATATTTATAATGAAAAATAAAATAATAAGTAAATGATATGTTATGCATCTTTTATGCATTCTCTCCCCAAACTGCCTGATGAGACCAATAATGATCGAAACGGTATGCATATCTTACCAATATATACATGAATACTATATATATATATATGTATATATATATATATATATATATATGTATATATATATATGTATATATATATATATATATATATATGTATATATATATACACACACATATATATATATATATATATATATATATATATATATATATATATAAGTAGTCTACATTTATCTATTAAACAGGATCCGCGGGTCACTGGCGTGTGACTGGCTTCACATATTACACTAATTCTCTTAGAAGTGGTCTCGGTAAGATGTTAAGGTGGCCAGTCATTAGGGTATGTGTATCAAGAAGAAAATAATGGCGGACTCAATAAAACACACAATACGGCACAATCGTAATATTTATGAGAATCCTAACTATTTTATTTCTATACATAAATATATTACAATATTTTACAATTTTTTTACCAAAAGGATAAAAAGCAATTAATACTTAAACTTAAAAAATCATTAGACTAGGGTAGCTACATAGATAGCCCTAACTAGTGCCGATGGAAAGGGCGTGTCCCCTCTCGTTCATGGAGTGAACATCTGCAGGATAGGACTGAGGGGAGTCATCATAGGGTTAGTACGCATATGGCTGATAAGCCAAATCTTCGCTTGAAAAGTTCTATTGCTGTGGAAACATAGCAGATGTCGAGGGCTTACAAAACATTGTCCTTGCTGTCATTTCTCTGCAGCAACCTTTTGGTAACTTTTATATTTGCAGGCATCGTCACGAACAGCGTCCCGTCACTTGGTTCTATCTGAAGCTGTCTGCTCCCATCTTGACGCATCAACGTTGAGGCCTTTAGTGATGTCTTCAGCGTGTTTTAAATCGTTTTCTCTGGCTGCCATGGCAGCGCTTGCCATGTTGATCTAAGCAAACAGAAGTTTTCTGGGCAGTCGGTAGTCTGGCATGCGGGCTACATGACCAGCCCAGCGACGCTGAACCTTTATCACGATAGTGGGGATGCTTGGGAGCCCAGCACGAGTAAGAGCTTCTGTATCTGGTATCCTTTTCTGTTAGCTTATGCCAAGCAGTTTCCTCAGTCTGGTGGTGTGAAAGTGATTTAATTTTCTAGTGTGCCTTTAGTAGACCGTCCACGACTCACATCAATAGAGTAATAATGATGAGTATGGCTTTGATTTTATACAGTGGTGTGATGCCTCTTCTATCCCATGCATTCTTGTGGAGTCTGCTAAACGCACCGCTTGCTTTAGCGAGTCTGGTGTTAATTTAATCGTCAATGACAACATTACCGAAGAGCGTACTGCCAAGGTATGTGAACTTGTCAATTGCGTTGGGTCTTTTACCCCCAATTGAAAAGTTGGGTTCTGCATATAGTTTTCCCGTAGCAGGCTGATGAATCACCAGTCTTCTTGGTATTGATTGTGAGACTAAAATTTTCACAAGCCTCCAAGCCTCTGAGAATATGTTTGCACTGTGTTGCAATATATATATATATATATATATATATATATATATATATATATATATATATATAGAGAGAGAGAGAGAGAGAGAGAGAGAGAGATAGATAGATATAGATATAGATAATGTATATAGATATAGATTATGTATATAATAATACATATAAATATATATACACGTATATATATATACGTATATATACGTATATACGTATATAAACGTATATATATACGTATATACATATATGTACGTATATATTCATATATACACACACATATAATATATATATATATTTTATATATATACTATATATATATATATATATATATATATATATACATACACACTACATATATAGATATACCTGTTCCTGTCTTTAAAGTCGTTATCTTTCGTTTGATAGGATTACTAACTTGATAGAGAAAATTGAAGTGTAAACTCCGTTTTATTGGCAATTCTTGTTTCTTATAACAGCATGACAAGTGAGATTATTCGGTGAGACACATATGTTTTAGCAACGCACATTTTATTGAAAGAAAGCACGAATTTCCTTTCCTCGTTTCTCGCGTGTTCATATCGCTAAATAAAATGTATCTCTATAATGCCATTACTTAAATGGTTTTCCTCATTAAAATAATCAAAACAAAACGAACAAAAAACACGTAGTCTTATTTCGCGGAAATGCATATTGTTTAAATTTCCCTGGAGTATTTGGTAAAAGCGATTTGCTGAATTGGAAAAGAAGAGGGGAGTCGTTCCATCAGGGAGATTTTAAATGTGGGGCGAGCCTGGAATGGTGTTTGACAATAATTGAGATATTATCAAATCTGAAGATTGTCTGCTGATTGTTTCAAATATTCAGCCCGGAAGAGGCAGAGATGGAAATAATTAATAATTAGTAAAAGACGAGAAATATTACAATAAAAGAAATTGAAATGAGATGAATAGAAACAAAATAATGAGAAAATGTTATAATAAATCAGAAAAAAAAAATATCTCGCTTATTCTCTCTTTTCATCCACACACATACATACACACACACGGACGCGCACGCACACGCGCGCACGCACGCACACACACACACACACACACACACACACACACACACACATATATATATATATTTAGTAAGGTGATTGAAAATTTATAATTCAAATTAGAATTAAAAATTAAAGATCCGTTTCATAAGAAGGAGCACAACAAAGCCAAAAATTGTACGATCGTTTCGTAAACGATGTTTTTTTGCGATAGACATTAAATCATGGACAGTAATTTCAACATATAGTTTGTTTTGAAACAAAGTCTCCTCATCAGCAAAAATATTGGGTGTTTTTTGTTTTGTTTTTTTATAAAAGACACCATAAATAAAGCTAGCATTTTGTTTTTTTAAAGTAAGAAAGATATATCTTCTAATGGTTCACCTTTTGAAAATCGTAATTATCGTCCAAGCATTCATTTGGGTGTTGAATTCAGTTTATAAATGCTTGAAAAAGAGCGAGATAGATAGATAGATAGATAGATAGAGAGAGAGAGAGAGAGAGAGAGAGAGAGAGAGGGAGAGAAAGAAAAAGAAAAAAGGGCAAGTCTCCTAAAACGTCATAGCAGTATACAGATTTAGTAGACATGGAAAAAAGGAATGCGGTGGGGGGAGAAATGGTTAGAAAAGTCAATAATTAGCGGCCGTGTAATTGTTTGGATGAAAAGAGAAAGAGAGAAACAGAAACTAGAAATAAATTAAAAAAAAGAAAGAAGAAAGAAAGGAGACAGCGAAAGTTAACAGTTTTAAGACTGAATCAACGTGCGATTGTTTTTCGTGGTTCGGAGGTAAAAACGAAACGTGACGTTTTTCGTATATTTTTAATAATCAGTCTATTGCTGACTGGCACATTATATATGTGAAGGAACTTAATGTTAAAAGAAATTAATCGTTGTGGGATAGGAAAGGAAACAGAAAAGGTGCAGTGCGACGAGGTTAGCGATACTCGGGATGGTTAGGGGAGTATCGGTCCCGTTATATATATATATATATATATATATATATATATATATATATATATATATATATATATAATTTAAAGGAGACTAGAACAATAGTCTAAAGAGCTGAGTGTATTTCAATGTAACAGTGAAATTACTAGTTCAATTAAAATACAGGAAAGAGAAAGTGCTCGTTGTAATTTAGATATATAATAAGCTCGATAGGTAAATATCCCAGAGCTAATTAAATATTTAGTAATGTGATTGATAATTTAAAATTTAAAAATCAAATTATAATTAAATTAAAAATCCGTTTCATAAGAAAGAAACAACAACAAAATCAATTATTTTTACGATCGTTTCGGAAAACAATGCTTTTTTATTGTGGTAGAAATCAAGTTACGGACAATAATTATTACATATAGTGTTTTAATAAGAAAGGTCTCCTCGTAAGCAAATTTAGGAGGGTTTTTATTAAATTTAAAGGATACTATAAATAAACCTAGCATTAAAAGTAAGGCAGATGTATGTGAAAAAAATTGAAATAAAAGGTCTGGATTTAAAATTGATAAGAAAATGATTATGGGTTAGAGATAGAAAAGAAATAGAGTAAATATAGATTTGAATTTAAATTATAAATTTGTTTTAAGTAAAACATTACAAATATATACATGCATATATATATTAAAAAATAGACACATATATACACATACATAGATATACAGGTATATCCATATTTATATATATATATATATATATTAATATATATATATATATATATATATATATATATATATATATATATATATATATATATATATATATATATCCTTTGTTTAAAAAAAACACTCATGATAAATATCACATGATGACAAGTCCGGGGAACGTGATGGCAATAACCATTCGCTTATTGTTTTGTTTTTTTTCTTCTGTAAGCATGTCATGAACTCGTGTAAGTGATTCGTGATACGTGTGGCATCTAAAAAGAATTGTATTTTGTTATATGGTGTCGGTCGTAAAGAGAAATATTAGAGAGTCCGGCTACTTTTAAGTTGGCCGCTAAATCTTAAAAAAAGAATGGCTGGAGAAAGATTACCTACATTGGGCTACTTTTAAGTATGAATCTAAATATATATACATATATTCTATGCCAGGTCATGACATATGCTACTGATACCATGTAACTCAGTACTACCTGCCTCATGGTCGGGTTATCGGCAAGTAAACTGGTTCCCCCACCAGACTTGTTTGGTGAGGAGGCTGGCTAGTCTCCCTGGAGGTTTAAAAACAAGACCTTCCAAAGGGCGAATGAACCCTTTTTCGGGGTCAACGGCCAAATAGCACCGTGTGTGTTTGTGTGTATGTATATGTGGGTTGGGGTGGAGAGGGCTCCCGTAGGGCGTGGTTAAGGTAACCTTTCTAGGAGAAGCAAATCTCTGATTAAAAAAAAAACATAAAGCGGGAGACGAGTACCCGCATTAATCTGGTCTGCAGTTTAACTTGTTGCTGGTTATCTTGCATCTTGCAGTTGCTTGTTTCTGGATCTCACGATTTTGAACAGAGAGAGAGAGAGAGAGAGAGAAAGAGAGAGAGAGAGAGGGAGAGAGAGATTTCGTACAAAGCTAAGCCTCTGTAACATCATCTGTGTATAGATACTCCCTCAGGCATTTGTCTATTAAATTGGTCCTGTGGCGATGGAAGTCATTTTGGGGCTCATGGACTTTTAATTGTCCGAGGGAGTGGCACTCGTCTGACAAGACGTTGCAATCATCACGTATATGACAATCTGTCTGGCAATGTTTGGTCTTCAGATTTAAACTTTATATCAAAGAGATTTAGATGTGTGGAACAAAACGGTGTGTTCTTTACAAAAAGTAAAAATTGCTAAGAATATGGTTATTGAATAAATTGAAAAGTTTTATGAATTTAATAGACGTAATGGGACTAAACATGTTACTTTTTAACAAAAAATATGCATGACGTATCGTGTTAACCTCACTCTCGGAACCATAAATATACTCCAATAATGGGCAGCCCGTACACACAGATTCGTTCAATGTGAGTCAACACTAAGTTTCATTGGCCTTCGGGCCAAGATCAAAGTGTAGCATCTGTTCCGGCAGATACTGCAAGCTATGACTAGCTATGACTAGCTATGACTAGCAAAGACCAGATGTGGTGGCAACCCCACATGCCTGACCTTTAACCAGCTCCCATTTCCCACCTCTCGGGAGCTGGCCCCCTTTTTCCCTTCCCCCTCCCTTCACTCCTCACATTAAAAATCGGCCTTGTGCCTAATTTGCTCGGTGGGGGAGCAAATAAATACCATCTGTTCCGACAGATGCTGCAAGCTGTGACTGGCTATGACTGGCAAGGACTAGATGTGGGGGCGACCCCACATGCCTGACCTTTAACCAGCTCCCATTTCCCACCTCTCGGGAGCTGGTCCCCTTTTCCCCTTCCCCCTCCCTTCACTCCTCACATTAAACATCCGCCTTGTGTCTAATTTGCTCGGTGGGGCAGCAAATAAATACCATCTGTTCCGGCAGATACTGCAAGCAAAGACCATATGTGGGGGTGACCCCACATATAAGACCTTGGTCAATGTAGGGGCAACCCTTCATACCAATTGTCACCATCCAGCTCCCTTACTCCCCGGGGAGTTGGTCCCCATTTCCCCTTCACTCCTCACATTAAAAATCGGCCTTGTGCCTAATTTTCTATGTAGGGGAGCAAATAAATACCATCTGTTCCGGCAGGTACTGCAAGCAAAGACCAGATGTGGGGGCAACACCACATGCCTGACCTTTAACCAGCTCCCATTTCCCACCTCTCGGGAGCTGGTCCCCTTTTCCCCTTCCACCTCCCTTCACTCTTCACATTAAAAATCGGCCTTGTGCCTTATTTGCTCGGTGGGGGAGCAAATAAATACCATCTGTTCCGGCAGATACTGCAAGCAAAGACCCTATGTGGGGGCGACCCCACATATAAGACCTTGGTCAATGTAGGGGCAACCCTTCATACCAATTGTCACTATCCAGCTCCCCTACTCCCCGGGGAGTCTGTCCCCATTTCCCCTTCACTCCTTACTTCAAAGATCGGCCCTGTGCCTAATTTGCTCAGTGGGGGAGCAAATAAATACCTCAAAGTGTAGTATCTGTTCTTCAGATGCTACACTTCAATTTCTTGTTCTGTTTCAGTGGAGGAGAGATCCTTCACGACTGAGACAATTTGTATTTCTGTTCCTTTTCTCTACGTAAAAAAATAACGACACTAGTGTCTAACTTTGTCCCGTGGGGAGACATTGTAAATAGGAACACTAAGTTCCATTGGTAAACTTTGTCTATTAATGGACATATCGAAATGTAACCAAACACTCACTGATCCATAGAAATTACCGATCTGATTTATAATTTCCATTGTGCATAAAAAGCACACGATACCAGTCCGCACGGTACATCGTTTAAACACGTTGACTTGCTTAGTATTGTCAAGCTGTCTGATTTAGTTTCTGCTTCGTCTACAAATGCTCTGGTGACGGCTAATATGTGATTCTCCTGACTTCATTTCGGGTATCACTTTTCAGGAAGAATTTAAAATTTACGTGGTTACACTCAAATCAACAGGAGTTTACAATTAATGAGGATTCGGAGATCATTTTTTATCAACTAACTAATAATTCGAACAAAGCAACTACATATATAGTTTCCGCAAAACCAAATTCTGAATGAATACCAATTCCAGAATTTTGTCACAGTATGACGTTTTCTCAAGAAAGGGTATTTCATTTCAATTGAAACCAACTAGTTTTCTGAGCGCTGGAAGTTAACAGATAACAAACATCGCATCTATCAGGTAATTATTCTTATTTTGATGAACAATTTACTTAAAAAGACTTAATGAATGGAGCCTCGTTTCTCTTCATTAATGACATCGTGACAACATCATTTAAGATTAATAGATTATTAAATCATTATAATTAATGCTTAGACATTGGGTCAGTTTCAGAACCTCCACATCACTGACATACATTTGCCAACCCACACCTAAGATTCGCCGTAGGCACATCTAGTGGAAGCGTTTGAGACATCTCATATGCTTCCTGTATGTTGTCTAAGTTTCACAGGCATAGAGAAGAGCAGAGAGAACGCATGCGGCATAAACCTTGATCTTTGTTGGCAGCGAGATCACATGACAACTCCACAAACGCCTATCCAACTTTCCAAAAGCATAACTTGCCCTGCTGGTCCGTAACGATATCTCATCATCCAGGGCACCGGACATACTTAGTATACTACCCAAATATACAAACTTAGTGACAACCGCTATCCTTGACCCACAGATATAAACTATGAGCGTATGGCATGCCTGGTGCAGGCTTATACATTACAACAGTTTATTTTTAGATTAATTATTAATCTCATTAATTTTCCCTTTAAACTCAATGGAAAATAAATTGCATATATTTTTCCTGTGGAATTCATGCTGATCTCTTGTAATTTGTATATCATAGTCATACTGTTCAATGTAACATGTGTAAGGGGCAGCAAGAAAAATCAAACAATATTGATAACACCGTGATAGTCATCATAGTTCTTGCTACTCAGAACAGGTTTACATGAATCAACAATTAATAAAAACTCGAAATCATTTTTTGTATTATCGAAATTATCATTTAAACAAAGAAATTCAATATATAGTTTGTAAACAAACTAAGTTAGTATCAGTTCCATATTGTTTTCTCAAATCAAGATTTTTTCGCGTTTCTGAATTTTGGAGATTAAGATCAATTATTTGTATAATTTGGATTCGTCGGAAAAAAAAATCAATTGTTCTCATCTTACGTGTCTGCAAAGACCCATAACGCAATAATTATAGTACATCAAAATTCAATTGCAAAATTGATATTCTCCTGAAGGTTGAAGGTTCAATTCTTAGTGTTGGCGACCAACAGTTACAACTGTGAATTACTTAGCCCCTCCATCTACTCATGTATTACGGAACCAGGGCACGCTATCACCTTGAACTAAATAAACGTTTCCGTTAAAAATGCTATCCAAATTCCAGTATTCGACAGAAACATTCCTGATTTCGACAAGATGCACCTGCAATAGGTCGGAGGATAGATAGACCTAAACGTTATAAACATCGCACTCAAGATGAGAACATTAGTCCGATGAATCCAAATAATACGAAGCTTCGTTCATTTCAATTGAAACAAAGTAGATATCAGAGCGCAGATCGCTGAATCATCCCAAATATGTCATCGATCAGATATTCACTCCTAGTTTAATTAATCATATTCTTAAAATAAACTGTATATGTTTTACTGGGGAACTCATATAAGTTTCTTATAGTTTGTTTACTAAAGTCATGCAATTGAATGAAACATGCGTAAGGTAATAAAACAATAGTAATATCAACGTGTCAAGAACATTAAAGTCTGGCTATTCAAAATCTATATAGTTATAAAACTCAAATGACCTTGTAACAAGTGTTGTGCGCCTACATCCGGTTTACGACTTCCGGGTGCGCATGCGTATATAAAAAAATAATCAACGCGACAATAAAACGGAATGTTTTACTGTGTACGTTTTCAGCGTCGCAATTGTTGTTTTTTTTCTTTTCGCGTTTAAATCAAAAGAAATATAAAAATTTGACTTTAACTTTAAGTATTATGATATCTGTTCAGTGCACATTTACATATAAGTATGGCAAACCACATTATTCAATGGCTGATAGATTTTGTTTTCTCAAAAATAAACAATTATAAAAAGAACGACTAATAGACGTTTATCTATATTCTTTTTTCATGTTAATATACTTTCATAGGAATGTTTCTGTTATGCCACACAAAAAAAAAACAATTTTCTTTACGTCACAAGTGTCACTCTCATACATCACTTCCATAGCTAATATAACATACTGACCCAACGTGCCACGGGTAGTCTAGTAAGATATAAATTTTGTAGAAATTAAGTTATCGCTGAAAAAACGCATTAAACGCACAGATTTAGTGGACGCATACTGAGAACACTTGTTCCAGTATTTATTTTGAAATAGTAAAAGTCCAACATTTGCCATTCATTTGGTCTTTTGACGGTGCGCATTTACAAAAGAGTGAAACGTACGTAAATGTCTCTATTCTCAGCTGCGAAATAACAGAGGTCAAAGTTCAGTAGCCGCATTTATCTCAGTCTAAACACTCTCTGACCGTTTCACCCTTTCAATTTTTACCCCAAACATAACTCTTATTTTAACAATGCGGATGCTTTAGAGGATCGCTAAACGATTTCATTGACAAAAGGACGACGTTAAATGCTCGTTTCAAAGGAATCTTACACACAAAGACACAGAATGGCTGAAAATTGTTCTATTTTTATGCTTTTCTAACAAACCCATGATATGATTTCTTTACAAATCAACAGCCGACATTGTGTTTTCCTTTGTGTTTTTCTGAATAATATACGTGTTCGACAAAATAAATTAACGTAATAATAAAAAGTAAATTAGTTCTAATATATATATATATATATATATATATATATATATACATATATATATATATATATATATATATATATATATATATATATATATATATATATACATGGGGGTTATAGAGAGTCGCCAATCTGATAGGTCCTGATCTGTCATCTAGGCTTCAGCCTCTGTCCTATCGACGAAATGTTGCATCCTTCTGCCTGTTCTACAAGTATTTTAATGGTGAATACTCTGACGAACTGCAGGCACTTGTACCCCCTCGACGTAAATACCACCGACTAATCCGACACGCAGCAAAATCCCACCCTTACACAGTGAGGATCTCTATGTTTAAGAATGCCTTCTACTCTAATAGCTTCTTCACCAGAGCTGTTATGCATTGGGACTCCCTTCCGGGATTCTGCTTTCCTAACTTCACTGACATGCAGAAGTTCAAGTGTAAGGTGAACAGACATCTTGGCGCTTATCTCCCTCCATAATAGCCCTGGAACTTATGTCCCCGATAGTAGCCTCCTATTTAAAAGTGGCCCTGCACCTTGCTTAGGTATAAATTGAATATATATATATATATATATATATATATATATATATATATATATATATATATATATATGAACAAATGATTAATAAAACATGTTAAAAGACATCTTGAAAAGAGTTAAACACATATTTAATTTTCAAAATGGAAGCACAAGATAAGTGGATAGTCCTTAATCCGCGGAGTTTCGAAGAAACACCCTCCTTCTCATCAGAGGGCAGGAATTAGCAAAATGCAGGATCGGATTTTGCATATAAAAGTATTTAATGAAACTACAAGTAAGTCACAGATCTTACTTGGTTAAAAAAAGGGTGAGATAAGGGGAATAGGAGGTAAAAGAAAAATGAGAAAATGATTTCACATGAATGGATAGTCGGGTGAAGGGTAAATATATATATATATATATATATATGTATATATATATATATATATATATATATATATATATATATATATATATATTTACCCTTCACCGGACTACAACTTGGATGTCTTCAAGTCCAATGTTAACAAATTCCTAATTAACCACCCCCTTAAGTAAGCACTTCATCAAATATCCACACTAACGTAATGTACTTACAATAACCCTTATCCCTGAGTGGCTTCCGGGCCTTGATAAGTGGTGATGCATGTGTAAATATATATATATATATATATATATATATATATATATATATATATATATATATATATATATAGTCTTATTTGTATTCAGAATGTTACTGGGTTTATATAATTCAGAAATAATTCATATACCAATAAATTGTAAGCCAAAAACAGATGTCTTAAACTGTAAGCTACAAAACAATCTTATTTCATAATTGAGCATTCATATATTGTTTTAACAAAAACCAAGACTTCAAAGAACGGGGTGATAGCAACAAATAGTGTATTTCCTTGTCAGTTACCATTGTTCTAAGACTATTCGGACGAATCCGAACATTATATCGTTTTAAAATTTCACAAGAACAGCCTTCCTTCAGACTTATTGAATAAAAAAACACTCTAACAATAAAACATTATGGAAACGATTTCCCTTATACGGAAAAGAAAACAAGCGAAAATATTTTTCCTATATTGCATCCTTGCAAAGTATTTTTTACAGATTAATATACTTACCTATTTTTATATCTCCATTTAAAAAAAAACATTCAAACAATATACCATACAATGTTACCGCTAATAACCTATGCCCATTTAAAATGGTTTATATCTATAGAGATCCACAGGCATGCAGTTCTAAGAAAGAAGCTTTGTTCATGGAATCCACGTTTTGATCTCGGCACAGATGAAGAGTGGGGGAAATTTTTTCACAGTGGATTCGGCTAGACGGGTGTTTTTCGTGAAAGATTGGCGAGGGGGTACCAGAGATATACATACATAAAATATATATATACACACACACACCCACACACACACACACACATTTATATATATATATATATATATGTGTGTGTGTATATATATATATATATATATATATATATATATATATATATATATATATATATATATATATATATATATATATACTCGCATGGTGACCTAACGTTGACAGAGATTAATGATGATTACCGAATGTTTCACACTCCCATATTTTAATTGTAATCAACATTGATGAAATAAACCATTTTTTAATCAAATCGATTGATTGTTAACATTAGTTAGGGACACATCGTGGTGCATCTGAATAAAGCTTCATATTTTTTGTCGGGATGACAAAATTCACAAACCATTGTAGTCTATATTGACTGTTAACAAGCTACTGGTGATTTAAAAATATATTGTTATATAAACTGGCTTGCATTACAGTTTAAAATTTGAAAGTCGAAGATCATGCGTCAATCCTGCTCTAAACAGAACATTAATTTGGAACATGCCTTTGTTGTATAAAACCCTCTTCTGTTGATGATTAATGCCTTGCATTACTGCGATAATAGTTGTAATTAAACTTTTAAAGAAAATAGTAAAAATTTACGGCGATAATGATTTGAATTTAACTTTAAAAAATGTTACGGCGGAAACAGTTGTAATTTTGTTAAAAATGAAAAAGTTAACGATGATTGGATAAGTGTGCTTTAAATTTCGAACGCGCCCCTGTCATTGCAAAGAACTTATTGCTAATTTTATATGTGTGGCGTTTAGCCTTGTGTTGTAATAAAATATATCAAATCCACTTGTGACGTCAGACTGTGTAAAGTTTTAACTTTAGACCAAATCACCTTTTCCTTTCATTGTATTATTTCGATTATGCATATTTATTGTAGAGATTCCATAACAAAATTAATCCCAGAACACTTCCAGTCGCATGATGTGCATTCGTGTGAAATTTCATAAAAATCGATTCAGTCGTTTTCGAGTCAGTGAGAAGGAACTCACAGGCGCACAGACATTCAACCAAATTTCCTTATATATATATATATATATATATATATATATATATATATATATATATATATATATATATATATATATATATATACACTTAGTTATAAAATATATATGGCGATTAAGCTACACTGAATATTCCACGTTTCATCCACTCTAGGATTCTTCAGGCTTATGCGCACAAGCCTGAAGAATCCTAGAGTGGATGAAACGCGGAATATTCAGTGTAGCTTAATCGCCATATTTATTTTATAACTAACTAGCTCTACCTACGTATTTAGCACTATTGAAGTAAATACTTAAAGTTTACGCATAAATTTATACTTTCGTATATTAATTTTATTTACTACCTAGCACTACCTTCTTATTGAGCACAGCTGCCTACAAGAGCCATTAAAGCCAACACACCTGAAGTCCAAGTCTTGAGTTCCGCCCTCATTTGGGCTCATCAGTTAGACATATCCGAACCCGGCATACGAGGCAAGGACTCTACCAACTGAGCAAACGCACGGCACACAAGAAATTCTCTTAACTAACACAGATCACGCAAACCGCGGATAAATCTGACTGTGGAATGGATCTACTTTGTCTCGACAAGGGGCGTGGTCATCCAATCAGCTAATAACTCCAAGTCGATGTCTCACAAGTAGGAACTATTTTTATATAATTTCTCACTTTCTGAAAATTATATTACTAATTGCTCGCAAGGTTGGCATTGCTGGATGGCATCGTCCTGGCGAGTTGAAAATGCTTACTTGTGGTACATCGATTTTGGGTTATTAGTTGGTTGGATGACCGCGTCCCTTGTCGAAACAAATAGGTCCATTATATGTCATGCTACTCTTATATATCATGGCAGGACTGCATAATTCAATCACACCCCCGTTATATGCAATACGTGATAATACCTCTGAGATGGGTATATATGCTGATGACACCACACTCTATAGCAGGCACGACAGGAAAACAAATGAACATATATCTTAAGTAATGACAGAAACACTAGAGGATGACCTCCAATCAGTAGTGGAATGGGGAAAAATGGATGGTAACGTTCAATGCCACCAAGACAAAACTGGTTTCATTCAATAATTACAAGAAACCTTCTCTACCACTTATAGCAATGGCCAACGACTCTTTATCTGAGAGTACGTCTTTCAAGCTCCTTGGCCTAACATTCACAGGAAACATGAGTTGGAACAATTACATCGAGGGCATCGCCAGGGCCGCTGCAAGGAAGGTGGGCTCTCTCTACCGTGCTAGAAAACTTCTAACACCCGAAAGTATCCTGTACCTCTATAAGGCCACTATTACCCCATGTATGGAGTATTGCTGTCATATTTGGGCCGGTGCATCGGCTACTAGTCTCTCGCTCCTTGACAGGGTTCAAAAGAGAGTCGCAAATCTGATAGGCCCTAAACTGGCATCTAAACTTCAGCCTCTGTCCCATCGTCGAAACGTTGCATCCGTCTACCTGTTCTACAAGTATTATAATGGTGAATGCTCTGAAGAACTGCAAGCACTTGTGCCCCCACGACGTGAACACCCTCGACAGACCCGACAAGCTGCAAAATCCCACCCCCACACTGTAGAGATCCCTAGATGTAAAAGATCTTTCTACTCCAGTAGTTTCTTCCCCAGAACTGCTAGACTTTGGAATTCCATTCCAGGTCACTGCTTCCCTAACTGTACTGACATGCATAAGTTCAAGTGCAACGTGAACCAACATCTCGCTGCCCTAATCCCTACATAGTACCCCAGTAGTTGTTTCCCCTGATAGTAGCCCCCTACACCAAAGTGGTAATGTGCCTTGTTTGGGGTGAAAATGTAATTAAAAAAAAATGGGCGTATACCATATTCTTATTCAGGTAATAGGGTTGCAATTCTAAAGTCTAGCTGTTCAAGGGAAAAATCTATTAGAGTAGAAAGCTTGCTGGCAGGTAGGAACCTCAATATTGAAGAACGAGATATTGTTGTTAAGTGAGTTTGTCTGGGATATGCACGTCGAGAAGGCACAATTACAATGAGTTCATCGGAGCATATTCCATTAATTTTATTGGTTCGTAATATTCCAATCAATAAACGTCACATTTCTTCTGTTATATTTCAGTTTTTCTCAAATTTTGATGAGAAGCATTAGGGTTCGGAATGATTTAATATAAAAAAACATTTCTTTCTCTTCTGATGTAAGTTAAAATTGTTTTCGAACGAAAACACAACAAATGTATTAACGATTTTTACAAGCTTTTTTATATATTCTGTAATTGACAATATAAAGACATCAAAATTGGACAGATCATCTTGCCCAGTCGTTGAAACCCTGTAAATAAAAAAAACCCTACTGAATTAACAACACTAAATAACATCGAATTTCTATGAAAATGGAACATAACAAAAACTCGTCGAATAAATAACTTTTATCAAAGGCAATAAATTTTACATATCATAGTTAACTGGTCGGTTAGAAACTGTAATTGATAGTTTAAAGACGTTTACATTACTTTGAAGATACTATAAATTTTAAGTTACGGATGCCCGACGGTATTCATCATGTAGCTTGTTATTTTTTAAAAGCAAATATAAAAATTGGTAATTTTTTACTTGGTTTCTGCCTGAATATTTTGGTTTAAAATGACGACTTTCTAGGTTTACGGATATGGCCAACGAATATCGCATTGAACATTTTAGCGAATAAGTAGGTTTCCGGGAATAAAGCTATGTAATATAAAAAGTGGTAGTCATTTTTGTTCTTGCAAGCGCACTTATTTTTGCATAATTAATATACTCATTGTTCCATTGTTAGTTATAACATACACCAACCTAACAGACTGCATGGAAGTATATATATATATATATATATATATATATATATATATATATATATATATATATATATATATATATATATAATAGAAAATGCAAACGTTACACATAAATAACGTATTCACTGAACGTTTTTGGTATCTAACATAGAAACTTCATAAGCCATAAATTATTGGGCGTAGGAGTGCCTTACCAATAATCTAATATATGCGAAAACCAATCATATGTAAAATCGAATGTATTTCCGGAAGGAAGACGACAGTAATAATGTATGTGATTGAAATACGAAATAAGTTTTCTTTCTTCTTATTCTGATATATATATATATATATATATATATATATATATATATATATATATATATATATATATGTGTGTGTGTGTGTGTCTGTGTATATATATATGCATACCTATACATACATACATATATATATATATATAAATATTTAGTTATATTAAATATATTTGCATATATGCAGAAATTATTCCTTTAACCTAAGTACCGTAGGTTTACAACAACCGACGCAAAATACGAATTTAATAATCAAGCCTAATAACTATTGCGTTATGTAGCTCTCAACAGCCATTTTGTACACATTCAGTCGTGGTAATATAATATTACATTGCATTCTGCGAGCAACACCATCAAAATCGCGGCATCTACAGAGGAAGAGGTCCCTACTTTCTTCACTAAATATTTAGGCCTATAACCGCTCCCAGTTGTCACCGGATACAATTATACATTTTCTACAGATACTGTGCTTACATCGACCGTAATTTGTTCATATATATATATATAGAGAGAGAAGACATTATCCTTCTTATTTCCGCTCTTTACGCAATAACGCTTCCCTCACCTTATTACGTCCATTCTGATATACTGAGCTTAAAATTCTCATATTCTTGAATCCAGTTTCTCGCTTCATAGACGAACTCTTAGTAACATTACAATATGGCGTCGGTAGGGGACATATTTACGACAGCGGTGTTTTCGTCAATCCATCACAAAAATTTAGTTCCTTTACCATTAAACTCACTGCGTATACATTGGTGATGTTTTTAAACGATGCATTACTAATGTATTTTAATGTTGAATATGTAAGTTATTTTCGGCTTTTACACACAGAATTTTCTTAATAACTTAAAATAAAACAACCCCACCGTTTTCCAGGACGACGATGCCGTTCAATATTTATAAAACTGCTATCTTCTAGCATAAAACAAACTGCCTGTCAACTAGTGATGTTTCAAAATTACATATAAATTTATACATTAAGGACTTAAGCTCCTAAATGTTTGTAAATTTAATTTAAGAATTGTTTTTTGAATTCAATTTTCCTTCAGAACAAGGCACAGACCCATCTTGAGGGGGCTTCTATCGGGGACATAAGTTGCAGGGATATTATGAAGGAAGATTAGTAGCAAGATGTCTGTTCACATTTTACTTTAAGTTCTGTATGTCAGTACAGTTGGGAAAGCAGAACCCCGATAGGAAGTCCCAAATCTAGCAGCTCTGGGGAAAAAAACGTTTGGATCAGACAGCTTGTTACACGTAGTGGTCGCTCCTGTGAAGGAGTGGGATTTAGCTCCTTCTGAAGGTTTTCGGAGGTATTTACGTCGAGGGAGTGCAAGTGGTTGTAGATCGTCAGATCATTCACCATTAAATTACTTGTAGAGCAGGCATAGGGATGCAAACTTCCACCGAGGCGACAGAACCCAAGATGACAGTTAAGGACCTATCAGGTGGAAAACTCTCCTTCGAACACTATCAAGGAGTGAGAGACAATGCACCAGCCCAAATGTGACAACAGTACTCCATACATGGGCGAATGGTGACCTTATAGAAGTACAGGATACTTTCAGGCGTAAGTAGTTTTCTAGCAAGGTAGAGAGAGTCAACTTTCTTCGCAGCAGCCTTGGCAATGCTCTCAATGTATCTATTCCAGATCATGATCCCTGTAAACATTAGGCCGAGGAGTTAAAAGAGTACTTTCTGGTTATTTGTTTTGGATATTGCTATTAGTGGCTGTGAATGTTTCTTAAACATACAAATAACGTCGTAAGAAGGTTTCTTAGATATGCACATACTAAAGACGTTAACGTCGTCGACGATAACGTCTTTTCTTTTATTCTTTCAGAATATAAATACGTTCATTTATTGAACAGTTAAAACAAACTTATTTTTGGTCGCTGACAAAAGGAGATTGGACCTGTAAATTCATTCTTGTCCGCTGTCCGTTCGTTTGATCGTCGTTCATCTTTCTGCACTTTTCCTAATAAAAACGCCATAGATTCTTTTGGAAATTTTGCACAAATATAAGCCATGATACGAGTAAAAAAGTAACAGAATAGATTTCCGGGGAAACTCCCCGAGCGTGTCTTTCGGATTAAAGTGGCTAAAATTGACACTATTGTGCATATTAAAAAAATTGATGCCTTGGATTTTTATAAAACGTTCTGAAAAGTTCTAACTGATTTCTATATAATTTTCATTGTCTATTCTTCGCAATAACTTTGGGTCTACCCCAGGGTTTTTTAGCGTTAATAAAATCACTCAATTGTAGAGACTATTTCACCATATTTGTCCAAAATTGTCAATGGTTAGCGGTTATTGCGATAATGCAAATTAATTTGCAGAGATTATCAAAATAGATGATGAGTACTGGACATTTGGGGAGACTTGTTGTAACTTAGACTCCAGGGAACTCAGCAGGTTGTTTGCAGAGAGAATTCTTTGATGATTGTCTTTATGAAAACTCCTTCTGAATAATAATAATAATAATAATAATAATAATAATAATAAAAATAATAATAATAATAATAATAATAATAACACCAACAATAACAACAATAACAACAACAACAACAATAATAATAACAATAATAATAATAATAATAATAACATTAATAATAATAATAATAACAATAATAATAATAATAATAATAATAATAATAATAATAATAACAATAACAATAATAATAACAATAATAATAATAACAATAACAATAACAATAACAATAATAATAACAATAACAATAACAATAACAATAATAATAATAATAATAACAATAACAATAATAATAATAATAATAATAATAATAACAACAACAACAACAACAACACCAATAATAATAATAATAATAATAATAGTAATAACAACAATAACAATAACAATAACAACAATAACAATAACAATATTAATAATAATAATAATAATAATAATAATAATAACAACGATAGCAACAACAACAATAATAAAAATAATAATAATAATAATAATCATAATAATAATAATAATAGTAATAATAATAATAATAATAATAATAATAATAATAATAAGAAGAAGAAGAAGAAGAAGAAGAAGAAGAAGAAGAAGAAGAAGAAGAAGAAGAAGAAGAAGAAGAAGAAGAAGATACATGGTGCTGAAGTTAAATTTAAATATATTAACGCCTTTGGGACTTTAGGGGCTAAATGGCGAGGTGCAAATGATGGACTTTTTTTTTTGCATTATGCAGAACGCAAATTTATATACTTTAAGGCTTGAAACTGCACCGTTCCTTAATTTTCTCCAGGATGTGACGTTTTCGGGGAACTTTGTGGACTAAATGAGAGTAGGACAAATGCTAAACTTAGTCTTGTTTGCCTCGTTTACTGTGCATACACGGGAGACCCATGCATGCTTCACTTGTTTGCCAACTAAATTAAGAGGGTTAGCCATCATATATTGCGTTTTGTCTGCCAAAATATAAATGCGGAAATTAATACACAAATTTATTTTTTGCCAACAATTGCATTTATGCTACACATTTTCTTTAATAATATTCCGTAATATTTTGGGGGCGGACGGTTAGAAAACTTACCCGCTCCTCTTAATTCCACACTTTACACTTTTCCCTTTTTTCACGTTAATCTCATCGATTACAACCTTGACTTTCAGATTAAAAAAAAATAAAATGAAAAAGATATGTCTTTTTATCGTCCTGGGCTAGTTTTTAATCATAACGTTCTACTAAATTAAACACGTACTTTCGACTCTCTCACGTAACTTAAAAAGTGGGCTAGGAAGGGAACGTTTTTATCTCTTTCCATCCTCCTTTTTTCACTCTCATCTAATCTATTTCATCCGCCTCGTCTGGCTTGACAGAATCTCAACTATAAAGCAATGCCCACTCAAAGAATTGACCATTTGGAGTAATTTTATATCCGTTCAATTGTAAGATTTTTTAGTTATACCCCCACCAAGCGTCTGTTTTCATTACAACAAAATGTTGTACTCAATTTCGTTTCTCAACCCAAAATTAGGACATTACTGTGATATCAATTTAAAGCATACTAGAAAACTTGTAATATTTGACTTCGAACTAGAAATAAAGTATACATTTACATTACCTATTTTTTTGCAAGGAATAAGCACCGGTCGGGTGAGAGAGTCGCATATTATTCTCGGTAATGGTCAGAACGTACGTGTTCAATTTAGCAAAGCCTTATAATTGAACACGGAGCTTTGAGGATAAAGGACATAAAAATACTTTTTTTATTTTCTTTTTAAATCTTAAAGTTAAATTTGTAATCGATGAGAAGTAAGTGGTGTAGGTAAAAAATTTTCTCAAATTTTTCCTTAAAAATGGAAATGGATTCCATATTGTAAAAGTGGATTTTTTCCCCCCACAACGCTGATGAGAGACCGTTCCTGTGAAAATTTTCGAACGATATAGGATTTGAATTTGTCCGAATGGTCTTGAAACAATTGTAACGAACGAATAGATACACTATTTGTTGCTATCAATCCATTTTTTGATGTCTTGATTTTGTTAAAACAATATACGAATGCTCAATTATACAATATGGTAATTGTGTAACTTACAATTTAAGTCATCTCATTCTGACTTAAAATTTATTGGTATATAAACAGTTACCGAATTACTAATTGTATAGACTCAATAAAATTCGGAATCCTATAAATAACTATACACACACACACACACACATATATATATATATATATATATATATATATATATACAAACGGCACACACCCATGTATATATATATATATATATATATATTATATATATACACCACAAGCACACACACACACCCACACACACACACACACACACACGTATATATATATATGTATATATATGTGTATATATATATATAGATATATAGGGTGAGGTAACCCTGACAGAAGCCTCCAGTGGAGCTTAGGCCGTGTCAGTTGCGGCATACATGGCACACCGGCGTGGGCAGTATGCTCTGGAGCCCAGGAACCTTAGTCCCAGTCATGGATCAAATGGCATCGTGAGTGGTGAGGGATGTCGTAAGCCGTGGTGAAGGCAACCTCTCTAGGAGAAGGAAAACCCTGATATAATACCTGCAGTGACTGCTGCTTCCAATGATGTTGACTTGCTCTTTTTTTTGGGGGGGTCAATGTGGCAGTTGTATACAGAGTTGGATTGTCTCAGTGCAAAGTTTTTCCTCACTATAAAAAACCTTCAAGCACAGGCAGTACTTGAAATGCAATGGAATATACATTTTGCAATTAGTGTGTATCGCGATGACAAAAATGTTGGTTTTAGCCTGAAACGGCAAATGGGCATTCAATGAGAACTGATGCAGATATGGGCGTGAATGCCAATGATGGCTCTGGAACTTCCAGGGTCTTGCCTGGTAGGTGTTCAGGAACCACAGCTTGGACCCGGTCATCAGTGGATGTGCTGGACTATAGAAGGTTCATTGAGGTGACTGTCTGGCATGTGTTGCTAGTTGCGCGTATGTTTGCGTCATTTGAGCCAGAGATATATTAAGTAATGGCAATACTCAAGAACGAGTTGCTGCGATCATATGTATATATAAATATATATATATATATATATATATATATTTATATATATTAAAAGCTCTATTTCCTATTAGGTTTTATCGAGCTTTTAAGTCTGGCTGAGATAATTTTATAAATATTAATTCTTTAATATTTATAATTTACTTTAATTTAACCATCTTTGATCATTTTGGTAAATTCAATTGTAATTTTCATTTTATATATATATATATATATATATATATATATATACATATATATATATATATATATATATATATATGAATTATACATTAAAAAATTGAATTAATAGTCATTAAACATATTATACTTATATATATGTGTGTGTGTGTATATATATATATTTATATGTGTACGTATGTGTGTCATTGTGTATGTATATATGTGTAGAGTGTAATGATCCGATATTCAAGGCAAATATTACTATCATTTAATAACTTCCATTCACTCTAATTTTTATGATAATAATAATAATAATAATAATAATAATAATAATAATAATAATAATAATAATAATAATTACTTTTCATTCATAACGACGGGCATTTATATCCATAACATCGCAGACCGAGCCGCTTCGGCGCCATATTCTACTTTGCGTGTTTTCAATGCATAAAAGTTAGTAACTTAAATATTTCCAAAAAGGATTGGTTGCAGATGGACGTATTTTCTATCTTTCTTAAATTTCTCCTATTATCATATTTTATTCATGAAATCTCATGAATACAAACCAACTTCGAACTAGAAAATCAGTGAATGATTTATTGCAAAATTGCAGTTTATGGAGCAACGTTGATTAGCTCTGGTAATCTTTTACTCATTTTCATCGTAAAGTTGCAGAACGAAACAAAGATATATATATATATATATATATATATATATATATATATATATATATATATATATATATATATATATATATATATATATATATATATTAGTATATTTAGGCAGCATTTTTTTTCTTTTATACAAGTTTCATTAAACAGCACGGATAACTCTTGCTTGTTTTTCTTTTAATCCTGCTTTTCTCTTTGTCGGATCATTTTCCGAACGTTTTTTCCGAGTGAAAAAATAAATTTCCCATAATCGCGAACGTTTTCGACCTCCATTGGTCTTCCTCAGGCGAGTAGTAAAAAATAAAGAACGTTCGCGATTATGGGAAATTTCTTTTTTCATTAGGAAAAAATGTTCGAAAAATGGACCGACAAAGAGAAAAGCAGGATTACAAGAAAAACAAGCAAGAGTTATCCGTGCTGTTTAATGAAACCTATATATATATATATATATATATATATATATATATATATTGTTAGAAATTTCAGAATGCAAGGGCGATAACCGCTGGATTTTCCAATCAGGCGGTTATTTCGACCAATGATATTGCATTGTTCAGTTGCTGCGGAGGATTCAGAATTTGGCGGGAATATTGTGTTTCTAAAAACAGATTTAAATTCGGACTTCCGACGCGCGTTATCTCGCTCCGTGCCTAATGAACTAAGGCAGGGTTCTATCCCATTTATTATCTCCGCTCAATTCAATGCGGATACAAGCCGGAAGCTAAAATGTTATACGGATTAATTACTTCATTATCATTGCCCGCAGGTTGGGCATACTATTTTATGAACATCGATCGCAATGTGCGTTGTTCGTATTGACCTGTCTGGAAGGATTTCAGAGAACCCTCAACAATTTCTACGAGCGGCGGATTCAACCAGCATCTTCCACAAGAAGAAAACTACCTTCGCCTTTCAAGGCATGAACTGCCCGCCATTTGGCTGAAGCTAAAGAGGGCACTCTTTTGCAATACAGACTCATTTTTACATTCTTGTATATGAAAATATTCTTGGATTTAAGGTGAGCCTTTGTTGCTTTTCTGTGTCTCTTTCATTCTGCCAAAGGCAAAAACGAGTAAGAGAATTTCTTACAATATATATATATATATATAATGTTTTTAATGTGTGTGAATTGATATTCACATTAAAAAAAACACTTTTCTATTTATTGGTATTTATTTGCTTCCCCGAATACATAATGTGACAAAAGATCGTTTTATAAATATGGGGGGGGAACAAGTTTCCCAAAAGAAGGGAAAAAGGGCACTCTGGTAGAGACCAAAAATAATAATTGTCTCAGTATAGAGGGTGTCTCCTCATTGACAAAGGACAAATTAACTTAAGAGTAATGCTGTACTTAATCATTTTATTATGCCTTGTTCGCTGCACCCTCACTTGTGTTGGTCAAAACCTTACTTCCTTCTTGTATCGGAATTTTTGGCGTATCGATTTTCTACACATACCACACTCAATCCCATACAAAATCTACGTAAGTACACGCCCCGTGAAGCTTAGTTTACAAAGTGGAACCTATTATGTTTAGATGGAGAGCCTACCGCCAGATGCAGCAGGGCAAATGTGGCAACAATAGCTAATGCATGGGGGAATGGTAGCCTTGTAGATGTACATCATACTTTCAGGTGCGAGTAATCTTCTAACCCGATATATATTATTACACTAGTCTT
>NC_136519.1:88361273-88373773 GCF_053919585.1 Euprymna scolopes | reverse complement strand
CTCTTTATCCGTGCCTAAACATGAACACACCTTCTTTCTTAGAACTGCATGTCTGTGTAACTCTATTCTGGCAGACTGCCTTTCAGCTTACTACAATATAGTTGCCTTTAAGTCCAATTTAAATACATTCTTGATCAGCAATTCTCTTCAGTGGTCCTGAATATAACCTTAAACTATATCTCATAGCGAGGCCCCAGCTTACGGGCTTTGGCGAGTGTGGAACCAACTTTTTAATTGGTATAGCTCCCAGGTCCACTCTGACCCGAAGTGGTAGTACTTGTAAGGGTCCTAATAGACTTAAAAAAAAACAAAAATCAAACAAAGAAACATACTCTATTATAAAAAAAATATTTAAAATAACTGGATTTGTCATTTAATTACCTGAAAAAGGGCTGATATGTCATAAAATAAAAACAACCAACCAACCAACCAATTCCCTCAAGTAATCCAAATTTCGACTACTAACGATTACTACGATATTATCACATTGGCCACTCTGCACTCCATTGTTAATGGGGATGGGTTTCATAACGGCTTCGGCTGCAGGGAGACTGGGATGAGTATTCATCAATGGTCCGTTCTTGACACTCAACCCGACAGATGCAGAGACGGGAACTGCCCCACTATCTGTCGGCCTGGGATACACCGCTTAGGTGCCACCCAGGATGCCCACCCTCCCAGACCCTGTCTACCCGTCTTTCGGGTGTGACAACTTTATTGCTTGTCACCTGAGGCGCTTCGATCGAGACGGGGATGTCCAGGCAATTTTTGTTGAGGTAAGAATGCTCTTGCTTTAGGGGAGCTTGTCTATCTTCCTATTTCTGACCTTGTGTCACACTTTGCTCTGATAGGGATCAATCAAATATCTACCGTCATTATTAAACAAACCCATTTTAAAATAGAGCGTTGACAAAGTAGTCATACCTATGTAAAAAAAAACAAAAAAAACATTTACTTTTAAACAACAATCAAGTGTTAATTGTGAAAATTAAATCGAATTTTCACAGCTCAACATGTCTCTCTGTTTGCCTACATGCTTTCAAAATTCATTCCGTAGAGACGCAAGGATACAGAACAACGCGTGTCGGATAATATGATTATATTTGTCTGTGGACAATACTTCTCTTAGTATGTACCAAGTGAAAATATATGTCAGGGAGGCAAATTTAGCCAAAAATTAGAACGTAAAATAGGTTGGTTTATTTAAAATCGTCTTGCAGGCACGCGCAAATATAAAATATATATGGCGATTAAGCTAAACTGAATATTCGGTGTTTCATTCACTCTAGGATTCCTCAGGCTTATGCACATAAGCCTGAGGAATCCTAGAGTGAATGAAACGCCGAATATTCAGTGTAGCTTAATCGCCATATATATTTTATGAATTAGTAACTAGCTCTACCTACGTATTGAGCACTTTTGAAGTAAATAGTTAATACTTTCTTATATTAATTTTATGTGAGTAAATGAAGTAGTTATATATATATATATATATATATATATATATATATATATATATATATATATATGTATATGTTAAAGACGGCTGTATGTTTAACTATTTCTGACGATAGCTTGAGCGGAAACGACTCAGAATGGATCGCTAAATTTTAAACTAATGACACTCAAGTCATATAGTTTTTACTTATGTCACCTGGAGGTTACGCTTTAACCGTGTCGTATTGAGCACTTTTGAAGTAAATAGTTAAAGTTTACGCATAAATCTATACTTTCTTATATATTAATTTTATGTGAGTAAATGAAGTAGTTATATATATATAAATATATATATATATATATATATATATATATATATATATATATATGTATGTATATGTTAAAGATGGTTGTATGTTTAACTATTTCTAACGATAGCTTGAACGGAAACGACTCAGAATGGATCGCTAAATTTTAAACTAATGACACTCAAGTCATATAGTTTTTACTTATGTCACTGTGAGGTTACGCTTTAACCGTGTCGTTTCATTTCAACCATTCGAACCCACAAGTTGACAAGCAAAGGAACAAAGAACAAAAAAGTGGAGCAGGCATACTCCCCAGTGTGTGCACAGCGAAAAAGGCATTAAAAATGACTACGTTCAGCACCAATCCCCCATTTAGCTCCAAAAGTTTTCAGACGACGTCATATCCAGGTGAAAATAAATAATTGGTGCAGTTCTAGGCCTTAACATATGTAAATTTGTGTTCTGCACAATGCAAAAAAAAAAAAAAAAAGAAATGAATAAGTCTATCATTTCGCCCCCTCCATTTAGCCCCAAACATCCTCGAGGCCTTAACATATTTAAGTTTGGGTTCAGCACCATACAAAACTGCTACATACACATATACAGAAAATTTGGGATAAATTTTGTAAAATAGTCCAAAAAATGATTTTTTAATTATACCCCATAAAAGAGACCCTGGGGCACACCAAAGTACTTTCTATGAATAAGCCATTATATATCTACTCTTTACTACTACATATAAAAAACAAACGATTTTATTTGTGTGTACGTGGGGTCATTCACTTTGAGCTCGAAAACGCTAGGATTTGGTACAGAGACTAACACAGCGTCACAATAAATATAGCATGGCGAATTTCCGTCGTAATTCTTTTGCATAACATGATTGTATATTGTATGTCATTCGAGTATCTTCTCTGAAAATGACGATATAATTTAAATTATAAAAACAAAGACAGATAATATATTCTTTTTTTTTTTTACACAGGAGTCATCACTTATAAAGGCCTGTATGCCACTCGAGGATAAGTGTAAATGGGTATACATTAGTCAATGTGATTATAGCGTTGCAAGACTAAGTAGTGGGTGTTTTGTTAATTGGATTACTTAGGGAGACGATAAATCTAGAACTTGTTTACGTTGGACTTGAAGACAATCAGATTGTAGTCAGCTGTAAAGCAAGTAATCGGAAGAGAGTTCTACAGGCGCGCAGTTCTAAGAAACAAACATTGTTCATGGAATCTACATATTGCTCTAGGCACAGACAACGAGTGTGGAAAATTATTGATAGTGGTTTCGGCCAGACGAATGTTTTTCGTGAAAGTTTGGTGAGGGGAGGCATAGATTGAAGCTCAGATGAGCACTAATCATGAAAATAACGATAAAGCAGTTACAGGCAACGTTTCCTCTGTGGGAAAAGAGTTGCAGGAAAGGGCATCCCCCACTAAGCTACGAAGTCTATTGTATGTCAAGGCATGATAAGCTGCTCATTCACAGATTTGGCAACAGTTCTACATCGTTGGTCATAGCTGGCATTTATATAGGTAGAGAATTGCATAAGGAGTGGGATATCTACTGGAGCGGTAGAAGGATCCCACCATTTTTCTTTTGTATTTCAATACAACTATTTTACTAATTGTCTGTATTTTTAGATGAGGTGTTTTCATTGATTAAGATTGTCGGACTGACTTCCTCATCTTGGTTGTTATTGTCACAACGTTTCGGCCGTTTTGCCCTCCGGCCTTTATCAGGTGTTTTGTATCGAACTGGGGAACCGTTTGTTGGGAGTCTCGGACCCAACCCTTTATTATTATTACGGGGGTACCGTGTTCGCACTCCAGCTAGGCTTTGGGACATAGTTGCTGATTCTCTGTTTTGAATGTTACTTTTTCACTGCCTTCGTTCAGGATTGAACTCAGCACCTTTGGGTAACTGTAAACTTTGATACAGCGTCTAGGACCACTCAATTCTTAGTTGGTTTTTGTTAATGTTAAACCTATGTTGCTATTCAAGGTTTTCTCTCTCTATTAGAGGTGTCCAAATTGCATCCAGCTCTATGCTTGGTTTGCTCAGTAGGTTACTATGCCCGAGCATGTGAGTTGTTTCTTTAAGTTTTCTCACTTTCCAGTGGGTCTCTCTGTTTATTATTTTTACTTCATCCCATAGGGGGCGATGGTCCCCCTCTCCATCCAGACAGTTCGATACAAAACACCTGACGAAAGTTGGAGGGCAAAACGGCCGAAACGTTGTGACAATAACAACCAAGATGAGAAACTCAGTTCTGACAATATCAATCAACAACTATTTTTGTTCGTGAAGGGAGAAATACATGCTCTGGGTGGCACCTTCGCATATGTGGTAACAGTAATCTATCTTTGAGTTTCTTGTTGCAACAAAGACAAACACTTCTATCGCATTCGTCTCACGTCGTCGTATATTAATTAGGGTGCAGAAATCAATGTAAAGGCGTCTGACATAGAAATCATTATTGAAATACGAAATAGTTAATTCAGAAAGTAAGAATCTTTTTGCTGTCGACAATCTTGTTAAACAAGATATTTTGTTCCGTGAAGTGACTAGACTTTTGTAAAAAAAAAACTTCTTTTAATTGGAAACAACGAACTTCATGTTTTCCCTATGGAAATCCTTTTCCTTTCTTTAGTCAACAAATCGATAAGAATACACAATTTTTTAGAATTTACCAGATTAATTCACTGAATTCACTACACATACACACATACACACACACTCACACACGGACACACACACACACACACACACATATATATATATATATATAAATTTAAAGGAGGTTAGAACAATAGTCTAAAGAGCTGAGTGTATTTTAATGTAACAGTGAAATTACTAGTTTAATTAAAAAATTATAAATCACATTACTTAATATATATATATATATATATATATATATATATATATATATATATATATATATATATATATTATAAGTGAAAAACGAATTACCATTAGCATATAAGCGACGCTCTTTGTGTAAACAAATCGAGCGGAGGTATTTCGGACGATATCAAAACATCGTTAAACTCACTACTCGTTCAAGCAGCCGCCAATAGCGTAATGGTTAGAAGCCTTGACTGCCGTATAAACGGTCGGGTTTCAATCCTGGCTTGAGGTAGTTGCCTGTCTAGCCGCACTGATGAGCTGTGAAACAGCGAAACAGTACTGTATGTGGATGACTATATATATGTATATATATAAATTGTAGTTCATAACACATATTTACTTAAACAAACCAATTATAAACGAAGATTGAAATACTAAAAGCATTGCTGATAATTAGAACTCTGACAACAGCATATTCTTTTTTATTGTTTTGACTCTTTATATATACATCTCCCCAAACATCTGCCCTTGATAAAGAGGAAACTAAAACTTACTGCAATGGCTTTAAATGATCTGAAATAAAACCAAGGCAAGACTGGATTCCAAATATTTCTCATATGTTATATATCCCATCTCTTGGAAATAAGGTATGTTTATGAAAGTCTCCAGTATAGAATAATCAAGAGCTACAATGTTGTCTGGTAGTGGAAATAATTATATATTCTCTCACCGATTCTGAATATATATATATATATATATATATATATATATATATATATATATATATATATATATTGACATAGAAATACAGTATAGTGCTCAGTTAAAATGAAAATCCGATAATATCCGAAAAATAAGAGCGTGTTCATATTTTGTATTTTGTGTACAGAAAGTTGTTAGATAAGTCATTGGTACCGACGGTTTCAAGTCCGATAATTAGGAACGTTTAAGATATCTCTTCAGAAAATACTTATCAGATAAGTATTCGCTGAAGAGAGCTTGGTATGGATATCTTAAACGGTCCTAATTATCTGGCTTGAAACCGACGGTCCTAATGACTTATCTCATCTAACAAGTTTCTGTACACAAACAATATATATATATATATATATATATATATATATATATAGAGAGAGAGAGAGAGAGAGAGAGAGAGATAGAGAGAGAGAGAGAGAAACAGAAAGCGAGAGAAAAAGAGAGACACTGATTTACCCATCCCGTATACAGTACCTACCTGCTGCTTTCGACTAATCATCTCTCTTGCCAGTGCTCCACCTACCGACGGTGAGGAGTCCGGTCCAAATTGATGAAACTTTTAGTAGTTATGCATATAGGATCTATATCAATAATGCCAAACCTACTTCAACACAAAAAAGAATAGAAAAATAGAAAAATATAATAACTATAATCAAACAGAAACTTTCTGTCCTTAATAGTTCTGCCGAACTAAGTACTATTTAAATATATTTTTTTATATTTTCGAGGATAAACAGTTACATATAGTCACTACAAACATCCATCTGTTTTAGTCTAGGAGACTTTGTCAGGCGACCCTGAACCATTCGACGATATAGAAAAAAGAATATACGTCGTTTTTTTTTTCTAAAGCGTCGAATACTTCGGGGTCGCCTGACGAAGTCTCACTGACTGAAACTGATGGCTGTTTGTATTGACCATATGTAACTGTTTACCCTCGAAAAATATATATTTAGCTCTTTTATCGATTACTATCTAATAACCTCGTTGTATTCATTAGTCTCTAGTTTTGAACATCTCACACCTATATATATATATATATATAGAGAGAGAGAGAGAAAGAGAGAGAGACAGACAGACAGACAGACAGACAGAGAGAGAGAGTGAGGGGGAGATAAAACAAAGGAACAAACTTAGTTATGTGATACATATATAACAATAGAGAGATAGAGAGAGCGAGAGAGAGAGAGAGAACAAAGGAACAAACTGAGCTATGTGTTCATCAACGTTTCGTTGTTATTTCAAGACTTCCCCGAAATAAAGATGAAACGTTGATGGACACATATCTCGGTTTGGTTCTTTTTATTTCGTTATTTTGTCGAAATACTATTTCCATTATTTTCAGCATTCCTACATGCATATGCTTTTATATTGTTTAACGTCAACCTGAATGTTTGTTGTCTTAGATAATTCGTCTTTTTTTACTAATGGTGAGTTTTTAACAAGCCTAAAATAAGCCTAAAATTACCGTCGGTCAGGTAAACCCTAATACAATAGTTAATGTTGAAGCCGGTTGTTGGAACTGAAACGAATTTCGTAAAGCCAATGCTTAGCAAATGATAAAAAAAGAAGGTTTTTCACTAACTGAGAAGCAGTCCCGTTGAATTATAGTCCCTACCGAATGAATTTTCAGAAATGAAGTTTATTCACAAGAGCAGGTTTTGTTTTATTACAAAGGCTACCACCGCAAAAAAAATGTCAAATGAATTGACTAATTATCGTTTTAAGAGTTTTGCAGTAGCTGATTATGAATTAGCTGTCATTTGCAAACCTTCACTACGAATAATGATTGCTTTTAAATACAAATACCGACAATATATTATTTTATATTTCAACAAGCCTGGGTGCCTGGCGTTGGCCGGGTGTTAAGAGATGTGTGTTGAGCAAGCAAAAAAGTGCTATTAGGCAGGTTCGAACCCTTACCGGTAATGGGGAAAAGTATGTGAAAAAGGTAACGTCTTTGCTGTTGCGCCTATCACCAAACCTGAAGTGACATGGTTGGTTGGTTGGTTGTTTTTGTTTTACGGCATATCAACCCTTTTCGGGTTATTTAATGCCGAATCTAAAGATTTTGAAGATATTTTTTTTAATAGAATATATTTGTTGTTTTCAATCGGTTTCTCTTTAACCCATAGTTGGAACCCTAACAGGTACTACCACTCTGGGTCAGAGTGGACCTAAGAGCAATCGTAATTAAAGGGTAGCTCCACACTCCCCAAAGCCCACAAGCTAGGGCCTCACCACTGGATATAGTTTAAGGTCATATCCAGGATCCCCATTGAGTGACTTTTACCCTCTGTAGGGGAGCAGTCGGTGTATTCTAATACCTCACCGACAGGACCAGAAGTGATATGGTTTTAAATTAGGGCGATTCAATCGAAAAGTGTAGATGAATTCGAAAATATTAGCGAAAAATGTGGACCCCTCCCTGTAAGCAAGTGCCAGGTTGAGGGTGAAGGAATTTATTTCTCGCAAAATTTTTCCATATTTGTCGTCTGAGCTTCAAAACGCGAACAATTTCCTTAAAATCGATCGCCTCTGTCTAAAGTTTAAGGCAGAAATATAAACATACATACATATATTTAAACATATTTTTTTAACGTTATATTATATAAATTCAATTTTTTGGTTTGTTTAGGAAGAATACGTGAACCAGGCGTCACCTTCGCACCTGTGGAAACAGTAATCCATCTTATTTGATTTTCTTAGCATGAATCGTCGTAACAAAGGAAAAAAAAATCATCTAAATGACTACTTTAAATACAGTTCCTGATTTCAAAAAAAGAAAAACCAAAAGATTCATCTGCCTTACTTTTAATGCTAGGTTTATTTTTGGTGTCTTTTCAATTCAATAGAAATCCTCCTAAATTTGCTGATGAGGAGACCGTGCTTACCAAAAAAACTATGTATAATTGTTCTACGTGACTTCATGTATACCACAAATAAAAAGCACAGATTTCCGAAACGATCGTACAGATAATTGACTTTGTTGTTGTTCCTTCTTATGAAACTGATTTTTAATTTAATTAAATTTTGATTTTTAAATTTTTTAAAAAAATTAAAAATTTTTAAATTATAAATCACATTACTTAATATTGAATTAGCTCTAGGACATTTAACTATCGAGCTTATTATATATCTAAATTACAACGAGCATTTCCTGTATTTTCATTAAACTAGTAATTTCACTATTACATTAAAATACACTTAGCTCTTTAGACTATTATTCTAATCTCCTTTAAATTACATATGTATACATATATATGCACATAAATATATGTATATATATGCATATACATACATATATATACATACATATATATACATATATGTATATATATACATATATATATATACATATATGTATATATATATATATATATATATATATATATATATACAGTTAAAGCCGAAATTATTGGCACCCTTACAATTTTTGCGTTTTATGAAGAAAAATATTTATTCACTATTTTTTTTTTATTAGAGTGTTGATGAACATTTATATCGACTATCCACAGATCTCCTGAAACAATCTTAGTTTATTATAAAATATTCAAAATAAATATTATTAATGATAACAAAAAACAGATGAATTCAAATTCATTGGTACCAATGATTTTTATTATAGAATTCAGGATATTTTATGCAAAATAATACTTGTTTATTATGATTTGGGTATTGCATCATCTTCTAGACCGTTCCAAAGCCTTCTATAAATAACGTGCAATAGTCAATCCTTCACTTTATCAATAACATCGACTGCAAAGATGGATGAAATCGAGGAATACAGTTTCGATATTAGACAGAAAATAGTGGATGCACACATGAAAGGTAGTGGATGCAAATCCATTTCTTAGCGTTTTGAAGTTCCTGTGCCAACAGTGAGAAACATTATCAAGAAGTATGGTGCAGTCAATACGATTCAAAACTTGACGGATCGAGGCTCTAAAAAGAAACTTTTTCCCCAGAACTGTACGGCAAGTCATTCGAGAACTGAAAAAGGACCCGAAAACTGCTGGTAAGAAAGTAGCCTATAAATTGATCGATCAAGGTATTGAAATTTCTGTTACGACATTGAGGAGGGCACTGGTCACACGGGATTAAGGGTTACGACAAGAGAGAGTCCTCGCCTCTCCAAGAAACATGTGAAAGCCCGCTTAGACTTTGCCCGGGCGTTTATTGACAAGTATTCAACTTTGGACGTTCAGTTTTATGGTTAGATGAGACTAAAATTGAACTTTTTGGCAGCAGAGATGTGTCTTTAGAGTTGCTGAAGAAAGGAGAACACTTTAACCCAAAGAATATAGTCCCTGCGGTAAAGTATGGTGGAGGAGACCGTGCGTTTTGGGGTTGGTTTTCAGCCAATGGCACTGTAAAACTTATCACTGTAGATGGCATTATGAGGCAAGATCTATACATTAAAATATTGACTGAAAATCTGAAACCTTCTGCAGAAGCCCTTGGACCCAGTTGGGCAATGATAAAAAATATACGGCAAAATCGGTGAAGAAATGGCTTTTGGATAATGAAATAAACGTCTTGAAGTGGCCAAGTCAAAGTCCGAACTTGAATCCAATGGAAAACTTGTGGGCTGTGGTGCAGGCGAACGAGAAAACAAGTAAAACCAGGAGAGAATTAAAAGATATCGCGCAGTTGATTATTCCTGTTTATGTGTGTAGGGATTTAGTAATGTCGTATAGAAAACGTCTGGTAGTTGTTATTAAAAACAAAGGTTTTGAAAGTGGATATTAATAAAGGTTGCTGATAAATTAGAATTCGTATGTTTTTGTTATCATTAATTATATTTATTTTAAATATTTTATAATCAACAAAAAGTATTTCATGAGATCTGTGGATGAGCGATATGAATGTTCACCAAAAATTTAATAAAAATAATTTATGAAAAAATGTTTTTTTCCACAAAACGTAAATATTTAAAGGATACCAATAATTTTGGCGTTAACTGTATATATATATATATATATATATATATATATATATATATATATATATATATATATATATGTATATATATATATATATATATGACTAAATACATATGCATATCAATGTACGTATGTATTTATATATATACAATATATATATATGTGTATATGTATATATATATATATATATATATATATATATATATACATATATATATGCATATATAGGACGTTAAACTTTCTTTTTTTTTTCATCCTTGGATAATTAGTTTTGTGCATTATATATATCTATAGAGATATATATATGTGTGTGTATAGTTATAAATATATATATATATATTTATATTTATATACACCGTGACCCCCCCCAAAAAAAAGAGCCCCAACTCTAAGTAGGCCCCGTGTCTTTATGTTTTGTCCGAAAGAAATGGAAATTTATATTCATCAAGTCACTGGGGTCTTTGGCCTTTTTTCCTCCCGTCTACACCATGTTTTCAGCTTTTTTATTTTTGAATCCCCGTATATATATACATATATATATACATATATATATATATATATACATATATATATATATATATATATATATATATATATATATATATATATATATATATGGATAAAGTATCGGTAATTATTTCCAGTTCCTCATCTAACTTTCACTTGGAACAAATCATAAGGGAACGATGTGTTAGGGTCCAAATGAGATTTATCTTACGTATTTTAGGGCAAAATGAATCCCAACGAGGGTGAAAACCTGTAAATGTTGGTTTATGGTATATAGATGTATAGTAACTAGATTGGGTTTTTGTTACCAATATATCAAGGAAAGCTATGGATGAATTGCACTCTCCCTCATTGGTGTACTTTAACGCGGGATTCATTCCATTGAGTAAGAAGAAACATCTGTTTGCTTCCCTTTGCTTATTAAATAAACAGAGTGGGTCTCTACATATCGGAAGTACAGTAATGGTTTTATGGGTCCAGATAGTAAGCGTTCTTTATAGAACCCCACAAAAATATTCGCCATGGTCGGTCCAAGTACTGTGACCATGACCGCACCATCTTTTGCCGATACATAATATTGTTGAAACTAAATGTAGGCATGTTTTGTTTATTAGAGCTCCTAAAACAGGTGTAATTTATGCGTCAGCATATATATATATATATATATATATATATATATATATATATATATATATATATATATATATATATATATATATAGTGTTAATCGTGAGACCCGGCACTGAAGATTCCCGTCTGTAGATATTTAATTATTAGAGTAAATAATTATATATATGCATATATATGTATATATAAATATATATATATATATATATATATATATATATATATATATATATATATATATATACATATATATATAAGAAAAAGTAATTAAAAAAACATGTTTAAAAAAACGTTGAAAAAAGATTAAAAACATATTTAATTTTTAAAACGAAGCACACAATATATGGATATTCCTTAATCCGCGGAGTTTCGAAGACATATTTTCCTTTTCATCAAATGGTACGATTTAACAAAACACGGGATCGGATTTTGCTCGCAAAAGTATTTAATGAAACTAAAATGTAAATAATAGGTCTGACTTGGTAACAAATAATGAAGCATATATATATATATATATATATATATATATATATATATATATATATAAGAGCAAATGCTTAATAAAACATGTTAAAAAACACTTTGAAAAAGTGTTAAAATCATATTTAATCTGAAAAGTTAACACTTAATAAGTGGATAGTCCTTAATCCGCGGAGTTCCGAATAAATACTTTCCTTCTAATCAGAGGGTAGGAATTAGCAAAATGCGGGATCGGATTTTCCATACCAAAAGTATTTGATAAAACTGCAAGTAAGTCAAAGATCTTACTTAATAACAAAAAGTGAAACAGAGGGAATATGCTTAAGAAAAAGTTTGATTTCACGTGAATGGATAGTCTGGTTAAAAGTAAACTATCCTTATATATATATATATATATATATATATATGTATATACAAATAAGGCAAGGATCTAATAGAGAGAGCCAGACAACGTTAATGTATATACATCTAAACTCCTATAATTTTTTTTTGTGTATTTATATTTATATTGTAACCCTTTTGTCACATTGTCATATATGGGTCGTTTAATGGCATTCATCTGCACATGATCTACCTAATTTGA
>NC_136519.1:88323773-88356273 GCF_053919585.1 Euprymna scolopes | reverse complement strand
CTGTCGAGTCCATTATACAGCGTAATGTCATCATCATATAAACTCATCTCACAGACAATTTTGTGAGGGGGGGGGTCATTTATGAATATTAACAATAATAGAGGTCCAAGGACAGACCCCTGAGGCATTCCCGCATTTATATCATATTATTTAGATATACGACCATCTGGGACAATTTGAATTTTTCTCTTATCTAAGAAGGATTTAATTATGTTTAGTGTTCTTCCAGTGATACCGTATGATCTGATATTCCTGAGAAGACCTTCATGCCATACTCTGTCAAAAGCCTAAGATATATTTAGAGCTTCCGCTCTACCCTCACCTGCCTTGTCAAGTGAATGATATATACGCTCAGAGCTTACAGTTAGGATGTCTGCCGTGTACAAACTTGCTTAAATCCATATTGTTGGTCGGTAAGAGGTTTAGCATCTGTAAGGTAATGGACTAGAACTTGGTTAATTATGAACTCAAATATTTTGGCGAAAAGTGGAGGAGGTTAATGAGGGGGTAATTTACTGAGTCAGTTATTTCGCCAGGATTCTTGAAAACTTGTACCACAGAAGCAGTTTTCCAGCAAGCAGGAAAGCAAGATTCATTAAAGCATTTGTTGTAGAGTTTGGAGAGAACTGGAGCTACTTCGGCTGAACACTTTTTTAATAGCACAGCCAGGATGAGATCAGGTCCACATGCTTTTGAAGTATCAAGATTTTTATGATAGCATGCACCTGAGTAGTCGTGATTTTTAGATGTCTAGTGTGACGCCTGCCCGCAAAAGAAAGTCAGGGAGGAGGTGGAGGGAAACGGACTGGCAAGCATGTTAGCCTTCTCTGTTGCTGACAAAACAAGCTCATGATTGTTTGATCATGGGGGAATTGTTGATTGCCCATTATTTACTACACTGTTGTATATTTTCCAGAAGTAAACCCTCTCGCTCTCGGTACTGATGAACCCGTAGATCTTCCAAGGTTATCCATCTAGGAGGAGGAAACTCTGAAGCTAAACCTAAGAGGAGGGAGGCCTCTCCAATCTTGGATGACCACCTTCCTTGAGCTGGTGACTCAAACTTCTTCTTATTAAAATGATCATTTTCAGCCAAAACAATTATTCGACATCGCATTTTGCAACCACCCAACTTCCTCTAAAAAGTGGTTAATTAATAACATCTGTTGTGGCTTGGTGTGGTTCTACGTTTATATGTTTGTATCATTCAAACACGGCCGCGTTTTGATATATGTTTAAGTCTGTGTATTATTTATTTCGAACTGCTTAAAAGCTTCACCGCTCACACGTTTTTACAAGCAATTTTAACAGTTAATAGATCACCTTCTCAGCTGTAGTTTGAAAATGAAATTTATTTATTTTTTTTTTCAGTAAAACAAAAGTTAGAATAAGATTACTGGTGTTCAAAATTTCTAAGGATCTGAAAGGAACGGAGAGACCTTTTGTTTGTTTTGCTGTTGTTTACCATAGCAACAAAACTGTTGGGAACAGCAGAGAAGATGACGTAATAAGATATAGAAAAAGAAAATTTCTAGCAAAGCGCTAACGTAGGAAGAATTAAGATACCCAATCTCAAAGACACAAATAAATTATATATATATATATATATATATATATATATATATATATATATATATATATATATATATACATTTTCCTTTATATTTGCCCATTTTTGTAATGTTTTCATTCGTTGCGCGCTCGCGTTGTTCGTCCTGTAACCACGATTACATCGATTCAAATATTATAATGCTAATAATTCACCGCTGTCCTTAACTATCGCCTATTTGTACTGTCACTGATAATTAACCGTCACTGTGCTCAATCGCTTAGCTTGCCGGCCAAAACTCACTGCTTTATTTACTTAATAACGTTTTCATTTTATTTTTTTAATCAATCAAAGAAGTTAGTAATTTTTTATGAATTGTTGACAGAGCAAAGTCTGGAAGAATAATGGATTACATAGAGAAATGCGAGCATTAAAAGTAATATAGTTAAGATGTAAATTAGAATAACTAGTTGGTAAAACTGTATGAGAAATGGACACGACATTCTAGTAAAAAATATAGAAAATATAGAACTTAAAATATTGGAGCATTAAGAATTTTTATTTTTACAATTCAATTGAACGTAATATATAAATTCTTAAAACAGCAATATTTTAAGTTATGAATTTATTTATTTCCAGTTTTGAAAATAAGTTTAATCTTAACCATATTATTTTTCATGCTCGCATTTTTTCTATGTAATATCAATATGTTTTTTTTTTATTTGGTAATTATTTTTGGAATCCCTGGTCCGTGAAGAATATTTCAAGTTTTAGATTAGCCTTTTGGGTCGTGAAGTTTTTTTTACTAACATGCGTGTAATATGTCGTTACCAAGTGCACACTTTTTGCGATTTTTCTTAAGTTTGTGTTGTGGGTTTTCTTACTGATTACATCATGTGTATTTATTTCTATAGTAGAAGGCGGAATTTTTCTGCTTGTTGAGCTAGCTCTCAGATAGTGTGTTATTAGTCATGGCAGTCTGTGGTTGAGAAGGTTTCTTGTCATTATTAAATGAAAGAAGTTTAATCTTAGTAGCATTAAGCATTAAATATTCATTTTCGTCTGCGTTCCATTACAGACTGGAAATAATTCTCTAGGGTTTCAGCTGATGTGTTAGATATATGTACTTTCGTTTTTGCCTCCTGTTTGTTATAGAGCGTGATGTCATCTGTAGATATACCCATCTCGGACACAATCTATCAGGAAGATCGTTTATGAAAATCAAGAATAATAAAGGTCATATGATCGATCCCTGCGATACACTTGCATGAATATTATACTGTTTGAACGTATGGCCATCAAGGACAATCTGTATTTTCTCTCATCTATTTCAAGTTTAGTATACAACATATCGGGTAGATAATTTAAGACATTAATAAGCATTCCCCACCCCCGCTTCCAAAAAAATATGTATTTCTTTGAGTTGCTGTAATTCTACTTTGTTGCATTTTAGCAATTCAGCATTTTTATTGTTGACTTGTAATATCTATTTATCGAACTATATATCCATCTCTCTTTCTTTCCCTCACCCTCCTCTCTCTCTCTCTCTCTCTCTCTCTCTCTCTCTCTATATATATATATATATATATATATATATATATATATATATATATATATATATATATACAAAGCTTCTTTATTAGAACTGCACGCCTGTGGAACTCTGTTCCGTCTGCCTGCTTCCCAACTGACTACAACCTTATGAACCGCCCCCTTAAGTAGACATTTTATTAACTCTCCACGCTAACGTACTGTACTTATAATAACCTTCATCCCTGAGTGACTTCCGGGCCTTGATAAGTGGTGACCACCTTGTAAAAAAATATTTCGAGTGATGAATGACAACAGAGATGTATTTTATTTTATTACATTTTCATCCCAAACAAGGCACATTGCCACTTCGATGTAGGTACCTAAGTTGCAGGGTTACGATGTAGGGAGTTTAGCAGCAAGATGTCTGCTCACCTTACACTTGAACTTCTGCATGTCAGTACAATAGGGGAAGCAGGAAACCGAAAGAGATTGCGTAGGAGAGAACAAACTAATTGCCATCATTATTATTTTTTGTATCTCCCAAGAGATAATACTTTGAAACTATCTTTTACCCACGAACTGAACATTGACAAGCAAATGGTTTTATAAGAAACTATATATACAATGTTACAGTTATTGAGACCATAACAAATAGCACATTTTATGGTTACAATGAATTCTTATGTTGGATAAAATGATAGATACTATAGAACACACTTTTTTTAGATAGCCATCACGACATATAAAGACCCAAAGGAAACTCGAGGATAAGGGGAATAAGTCATTACAGTAGAAACCTTTCTTTCATCTAGGGATCTCAACTGTGTATTGGTGGGCCTTTGCTGCTTGTCGGCTTTGTCGGGGGGGGGGGTCGTCAAGGGGGTACAAGGGCTTGTAGTTCGTCAAAGCATCCACCATGAAAATACTTGTAAAACAGGTAGAAAGATGCAACATTTCGTCGATGGAACAGGTGCTGAAGTTTAGATGACGGTTCGGGACCTCTTAGGTTGATGACTCTCTTTTGGACACTGTCCAGGAGCGAGAGTCTAGTAGGAGATGCAGCAGGTCAAATGTGACGGCAGCACTCCATACATAAGCAAATTGTGGCTTTGTAGAGGCACAGGATACTCTCGGGCGTAAGTAAATTTCTAGTACGATAGATAGAGCCCACCTTCTTAGCAGTTATTTATTATTTTGCTATGTTTTTTGCTGTTGTTGAACACGAACATTTTCCAATACAACAGACTTGCCTGAGAAATAATTCAGAAATCTCGATCCAAAAACTTGCAGTTGATATTGAACAAAATATATACACTTTTCTTTTTTTTGTGTCTTAAAAGATGCGAAATTTCTGTCAGCAAGTTGTAATCATAATATATATATATATATATATATATATATATATATATATATATATATATATATATGTGTGTGTATATACATATATATATATTTATAAAATATATATGGCGATTAAGCTACACCGAATATTCGGCGTTTCATCCAATCTAGGATTCGTCAGGCTTATGCGCGAATTCTTTGGTTGTTTCTCGTTTTTATATGGTCCTCTTCTGTTGAGGATTTTAGTTAGTTTTAGAACTAGGTTAGTGGTTTAAGGCAGATGTTTTCCTCCTTTTTTATATATAAATATACATATGTGTACATACATACATGCAAACATATACATATATATATATATATATACACATACATATATGTGCGATCGTTTATGTATATTCATGTTTATTTAATTTATTTATTTGTTTATTTTCTATTGTTTTTTAGTTTTAAAGCTATTTTTTATCGCTATCCTAGAGTAAGTTTTATTTTGTGAACACAGTTGTTTGCTATTTCTCTTCTACTGTTTAATAGATTTTGGGGTTCTTTAAAGTACAGGATAGCAAATTTTTCATGAAGGCATAATTTACATGGGTCGTCTAAATGTCTACACGTGGTAGCTATTTATATATATAAAAAAGGAGGAAAACGTCTGCCTTAAACCACTAACCTAGTTCTAAAACAGATCCTTTGTTCGATAAAATGTATGCCTATTGGTTGATAGGAAGGGGCGCAGTAAATACTAGAAAGCTGATTGGCTAACTAAAATCCTCAACAGAAGAGGACCATATAAAAACGAGAAACAACCAAAGAATTCGCGCATAGGCCTGACGAATCCTAGAATGGATGAAACGCCGAATATTCAGCGTAGCTTAATCGCCATATATATTTTATAAATTACTAACTAGCTCTACTTACGTATTGAGAACTTTTGAAGTAAATACTTAAAGACTACACATAAATCTATACTTTCGTATATTAATTTTATGTGAGTAAATGAAGTAGTTATATATATATATATATATATATATATATATATATATATATATACATACATATATATATACAGAGAAAGAGAGAGAGAGAAAGATAAATAGAAAACAGGTAAGTATGTATATATGTAATGATATTTTTAAATTAAATTCGATGCTAAAAGATTTTTAAAATATATATATATATATATATATATATATATATATATAGTACAGAAGTTCAGAAACAACATTGGTGCCGTCGGTTTCAAGCCTAACATAAAATGCACAAGTTAATGGTAAAACCTAAATGATGTTAGGCTCTTGTCAGCCATGTTGTTTCTGTATACTTGCTCATCACTACTTACCCAAGATCTAGGAGATTTATGTTGGGAAACGCTGCCCTTATTCTGTATACTCTCCTGATCTTTCTTACTTTAACTGTCACTAATTTCGAGGATTAGAAAAACATTTACATACGCTTAGATTAACATCTCAAGAAGAGATCGAATATTAGTTAGAGTCTTATTTCATGTCGATATCTAAAACAATCCTTCACAAGCGAGATTTTGTTTTCTCGTCTATATAATGTGTTGATATATTCATGGGTTTGGCGTTCATTTTTTCAAAAGGGCTTTTTTGTTTTTACTGTTCAGATTTGTATCAGTAACATCTTAATCTTTCTTTCTTTTTATTTTGCTGCTACGTTTGCTTCAATTCTTCCTCACATTTCTGCATTTCGATCCTCTTTTAGTTATTTTCATCCTGTTTATCGCTTTGACATTTTTTCTTACTTTGTTGATCTGGATTTTTTAAAATCATTTGAAATCGTAACTGTAAATTTTTGTCTCGTCTCTCTCAAAGCCAAAGTTTTTTGTGGAAATATAAGATATTTTCTATTTCGTATACAAAACTATGAAACATAAAAAGACTATGATTAAAACATTTTATGGCTATAAAAAGTGCCCGAAAATGCTCCAAATTGTGGATGATTCCCTTAATGTGCAACGTTAAGGGCATATTTCAGAAGTCGCTACATAATTTAGACATTAACTTTCCCATGCGCCTTCATGAATTTAATTCTGATAAATATTCGTTGAGATAGCTTCCCATTCCCATTCAGATTTTGTCTCAATTTTTCCCGCCTTTTCTTTCTGCTTAAATCATATTTACTGCTATGACACCCCCATAAATTAAACCTGTAATAATGCCTGTTGATATGTATGGAAGGAGCTTGCTCACCTTCTCAGTTTCTGATTTAATTTCTACACTCTTGGTGCCTTAAGAATATGAGCTTATTTTTTTTCTTCGTTAGAATTGTATGATGTTTTTGCTTTTTATTTTTTTTTACTTCATCAGCTTTCTTCTCTTTAACTTCCGTTGGTTCATGGATCTCCTTAGTTTTGTATATCTTTCCGACTTCCTTTTGTGATTTTGTTGCACCTGCTACATTCTGCCGCGGAGTTTTATTTCTCTAGGGGCCTGTTCTGATGACTTTGTTTTAATTTTGTTCCATTTTAATAGAATTGTCTTTCATTATTCTAAACGATTTTTTATTTTGAAATGTTCATTTTTGTATTTTTACTTATTTTGCTTCTATTTTCAGCTTTTATTTATTAGGAAAATAAATTTGAAAAGAATACCTAAAATTGTTAAACACTTTCGTTAGAAAAAGGAATTCTTATGGAAGTCAGATTTGCGCAAACGAAAAGGGTATATATATATATATATATATATATATATATATATATATATATATATAGTCAAAACAAATGCTAAATGGAGGCAATCTAGATCATATGCTGTAGAACAGAGAAAAAAAGGCCAAATACCGTAGTGTTTTGATGTGATGTTTGGTAATATAATAAACTAGTTATAACTAAAGTTTCATTTCATTCGGACAAAGCACTAAGAAACAGGGCAAATTAGAATTGGGGACCGTTTTTGGGGGTCACCCTGCATAATTGATATTCTAGTAATCGTTCATATACCAACACGTTTAAAGTCAAAATGAGATTACTAAAGCTGTAGGCTACAAAATTATCATATTTTATAAATGAGCAATCATATATTCTTTTAACAAACTCCAGATGGTCTGAAATAGATTAATAGCAACCAATAGGGTATTGCATCGGTAGTTACAGGCTGTTTTAGTGAAAATTTTCAAAGGGTATAATGTTTGCATATATAGGAATAGTCTTGAAACAATTGTAAGTAACGATGAAATACACTATTTGTTGCTATCAATCCATTTTTTGATGTCTTCATTTATATATATATATATATATATATATATATATATATATATATATATATATATAGTAATTTATAAAATATATATGGCGATTCAGTAACACTGAATATTCCGCGTTTCATCCACTCAAGGATTCTTAAGGTTTATGCGCATAAGCCTGAAGAATCCTAGAGTGGATGAAACGCAAAATATTCAGTGTAGCTTAATCGCCATATATATATTATAAATTACTAACTAGGTCTACCTATGTATTGAAAACTTTTGAAGTGAATACTTAAAATTTACGCATAAATTTATACTTTTGTATATATATATATACATATATATATATACATATATATATACATATATATATATATATATATACATATATATATATGGCGTTGATGAGTCGCACAGGGTGATACACATGTCAGTGGATGATTATATTTTGGAAACAATATAAATGGGGGTACCAAATTGGTAAAAGGGAACATTATTCCGGACTCGCATTTAGGTAAAAATGCACTTTTGTATGAATAATTGAATTTATTCAAAATGTATTGTAAAGTCGAAAACAAATAAATAATATATATATATATATATACACATATATATATATATATATGTATAATAAAAAATAAAATTAAAATTACAATAAGTTTACCAAGGTAATCAAAATGGTAAACTTAAAATATATTATAAATATTAAAGAGTTAATATTTACAAGTAAAATAAACTCAGCCAGATGTAAAAGCTCAATAAAACTAAAAGGGAAATAGAGCTTATAATATGAACAAATGACTAATAAAACATGTTAAAAGACATCTTGGAAAAGAGATAAAACATATTTAAATTAAAAAAAGGAAGCACAAGATAAGTGGATAGTCCTTAATCCGCGGAGTTTCGAAGAAATACTCCCCTTCTCATCAGGGGGATGATTCGGAATTCATTCCATTTGCGCTTTTTTCCAAGGAACTCTGCATTTTGGATTATTTTGGACCATTTGGAATTTACCCATTGGATTGAAATTTTAAATTCGACCGTTTTGGCTTTACCATTTTTGGATTTTTACCCTTCACCGGACTATTCATTCATGTGAAATCTTTTTATCATTTTCTTTTGCCTCCTGTTCCCCTTACCTCACCCTTTTTTTTTAACCAAGTAAGATATGTGACTTACTTGTAGTTTCATTAAATACTTTTATATGCAAAATCCGATCCTGCATTTTACTAATTCCTGCCCTCTGATGAGAAGGAGAGTGTGTCTTCGACACTCTTCGGATTAAGGACTATCCACTTATCTTGTGCTTCCTTTTTTAAATTTATATATGTTTTTAACTCTTTTTCAAGATGTCTTTTAACATGTTTTATTAATCATTTTTTCATATATATATATATATATATATATATATATATATATATATATATATTGTTAAGGATTTGTTATATCTACCTATTCTCGCATCTCTATTTTTTAATGTTTCAATCGATTAGTCATTTATCCTGTCATGTGTTCACTTATATTATGTTATTCCTGTTTTTCTCTTAGTTTTAATTAAAAATGTTTATTTCATTTTATTTATTTTTCTCAATTCCGGACCTGATATTTTACGTTCCTACCATATTGTTTTTATTCTTCGTTAGTTTAATATTTAATGGGTATATTAGCGATTTACAATTATATAGGCATATATAATCGTGTAATTTTGAAAAAGCGGTTGTTGTTTTTTAATTTATTCAAGAAGAAGAGGGTTGATGTTAGTTTTTATTCAATGCAGTTTGCATTTTTACGGTTTGGATTTAATTATTTTTTCTTCGTTCCAATCTATTTTGATTTATGTTATTAGTTAATTTTGGCATTTTAAGGGACGTAACTCTATTCGTTAAAACTTTTACCCTTTTGCCATTTTTAAAGTTGATCTATTCCTATTATGGTGTTGTGATTTTTTTTTTAGTCTATTATCCTATTTTACTTTTAGGCTAACATGTTTAAATTATAAGTTTATTATGCACCTTTCTATTGGGATTCTTATTTATTTCCAAACTTTTAACTTAATGTTTTAACTTAAAAGTATTTTGTGGTTGTCTCCCGTTTTTATATACGCACCTAAAATTTAGTTTTTAGTTCGCCAATCAGCTTTCTAGTTTCCACCGGACCCTTTCTAATCAGTCAATGAGCAGCCACCTACAAGACAAATGCCCAGTTGATCTCCGGTTCATCCGTTTCTTTGTGTGTGCTACTTTAGCTGGGAGCGTAGATATGTAGTGTCCGGGCCTATTTTAAACATAGGTTAAATGTTCTTTTTGTTAGTACACATATATATATATATATATATATATATATATATATATTGCGTATTTAGTCAACAGGTTTTCATTCAGACAAGTATTATTAAATAGCACTTAGAGTTATTGTTTAATAAGCTTTCTTTGTAGTTGTTCAATTTTTTTAATTGATTTCTTGTTTCTCGGTTGAATCTGTGTAATAAAGTTCCATATCGTATTGACCCATTTTTTCTTTCTAATTTGCAAGTATTTTCGACTGAGTTCACATATATATATATATATATATATATATATATATATATATATATATATATATATATATATTACACGGTTTTCACCATTATTATGGCTCGGAAGCAACTCAGGGAAAAGGGTTATTGCAAGTACAGTACGTTGGTGTGGAGATATAATGAAGTGTTTACTTAAGAGGGCGGTTCATATCTATAAATATATATATATATATATATATATATATATATGTATATATATATATATATATATTCCAAATCGCACCGAATATTGATCAGGATTTAATGCATGAAGGCTTGTTGGAAAGCTAATGACCTTAATTATGAAATGGGATTATAACATTTGCCCGTGATGCCGCATATTAAGGTGATCATTCATTATCCAGAGCCTCTTTTTGGCATTTTTCAGCCATAAAATATTTCAATCATAGTTATTCTTCCTAGTTTTGAGTACAAATTACAAAATATCATACATTTCCCACAAATCCCCTGGCCTTGATGGAGGAGAAACAACAATGATCTGAAACAACCGCAAGGGGAGACTTGATCCTATATATTTATTATATATTTATTTCCCGTCTTTGGTTTTCATTTATAAAGTAAATTTCACAGTGTATATTAATTAATTGATACTGAAGATAATCATACTCGTACCCTATTTCCATAAAGAGGGGAGATATTACACATGAGAAATACGTGGAATCTAGTCTCCCCTAGCTTTTATGTTTTTCTAGTTATTTTAATATATCCTAATCTGTTTGTCTCGATATCTTACGGTTACTTAATGTTAGATTATTTCATCCTTGTGTTAGTGAAATTACTCGGGTGTTTTTTTATTACTCAGAATGATTATCAAAATTAAACTTATTAAACTCATAAATATTTTGGTTTCTCTATAGTATTTATATACTAGCGGATCAGCCCGACTTTGCCTGGGCCCTGTGTACTGTTCATAACTTTAATGTACACATGTACGGTAATGCCTTTCTATATAATAGACCTCCTTAACTATTCTAGATAAAAAGTTAGTAGAGACTGAAGAGTCCAAAAAAACAAAAAAAACTTTAATCCCACTTTTAACCTCGTAATTTTTATTGTTTTGGGCTCAAATAAAATTATAATGTTTGACCCATGTTCAGGCAACCTACATCTAAAACTTCAAGGGTTAGTCCTTAAATTGGTGGAGGAGTTTGGTACACTCTGCAAACATCAACTACTTCTACCTTAACGTTTCTTCCCAAGAACTGATTAACAAGCTTACTGCATGGCTGAGTACGCTTTATGTAAAATCTCAAATGGTTAGACCCAAACTTGGCTGAATAGTTTGCTAGAGACAGCAAATGGTAAATCTTTTGAACTTTGACCCTTTGGTATTCAAGTTTTGTGGCAAAAAACGATTAAAAGCCTTGTACTACGCCTAAATACAATTTATATTGTTTTACACAGTGGTCACCACTTATGAAGGCCCGGAATCCACGCAGGGATAAAGGTTATTGCAAGTACGTACATTAGGTTAGTGTGGAAATTTGATGAAGTGTTTACTTAAGGGGGCGGTTCATTAGGAATTTGTTAACGTTGGACTTGATAACATCCAATTTGTAGTCAGGTGGGAAGCAGGCAGACGGAACAGAGTTCCACACGCGTGAAGTTCTAAGAAAGAAGTTTTGTTCATGGAATCCACGTTAATTTTATATATTTAAACAAAAAATTGGCTGAGTAATTTGGTAGAGGCCACAGAGATGCAAATGTTGATCACTTAACATTTATTGTTTTGGGCTCAGTCAAATTATAATGTTTGATCGATGTCCAAAGAACCTATATCTAAAATGTTAAGTGTTTAGACCCAAAATTAGCGGAGGAGGAGTTTGGTAGAGTTCTCTAAGGTTAAATTGTTGAACTATTTCCGCTTGACAGCCAAATTCCTGGCCGAAAACGGTCCCAAACCATTTTCCCAATTGTCAAAATTGTTTTTGTCAAATCTTAAGTATGTATACCGAAAATTGATAGAGTTATTGTGTAAGGAAATGTACACAGACATACATACACATAAACAGACCGTTTAACTTTTATAGATATCCTAGCAGTTTCGCCCGGTTTTGCTCAGGCCCTATGTACTATTCATAATTTTGTTTGCATAGGTATACGGTGGGTAGTCTTGCCTATATAGACGGCACCACACAGATATTGAAATTTGTAAACAATATTGCTTGATTGAGAGATAGGCAAGACATGCTTACGACAAGTGGGAAAGGCAGATTTTGTGGAAAAAGCAATTTGGAGGGATAAACATTTATATATTTATATATATACGCACACACTAACACGCACATACACACACACACACACATATATATATATGGAATATATATATATATATATATCGAATGTTCCATATATATATATATATTCCATATGTGTGTGTGTGTGTCTGTGTATGTGTGTGATGACAAAACGCAGAAAATATTGTGTAGGTTAATTGCCATACATATCTTGAAAACTTACAATTTCGCCTCACTCAAGCATTGAGCATTTTGTATGCAAATGCTGCAAATCGATGCATAACCTAGTTTATGTTTTTACACAAGTTTATGGGCGTATACACGAACACATACGCGCGAACACATACATACACACACACAAATAGACACATACGCACGCATATATATATATATGTGCGTGCGTGTGCGCACGCGCGTTTGTGTGTGCAAAATAAAAGACTCAGAACATTTCAAGAAATCGTAAAGATAGGAAATATTACGATATGTATGTATATATATATATATATATATATATATAATTTAAAGGAGATTAGAATAATAGTCTAAAGAGCTAAGTGTATTTTAATGTAATAGTGAAATTACTAGTTTAATTAAAATACAGGAAATGCTCGTTGTAATTTAGATATATAATAAGCTCGATAGTTAAATGTCCTAGAGCTAATTCAATATTAAGTAATGTGATTTATAATTTAAAAATTTTTAAAATTTTTAAAATTTAAAAATCAAAATTTAATTAAATTAAAAATCAGTTTCATAAGAAGGAACAACAACAAAGTCAATTATCTGTACGATCGTTTCGGAAACCCGTGCTTTTTATTTGTGGTATACATGAAGTCACGTAGAACAATTATACATAGTTTTTTTTGGTAAGCACGGTCTCCTCATCAGCAAATTTAGGAGGATTTCTATTGAATTGAAAAGACACCAAAAATAAACCTAGCATTAAAAGTAAGGCAGATGAATCTGAAAAATGGAAGTAAAAGGTTTGGATTTAAAATTTATAAGAAAATTAATAAGAAAATTGGTATAGGTTAGAGATAGAAATGAGTAGAAAATATATATATATATATTTTTTTGAATTTACATAATAAATTTGATTTAAAAATATATAGATATATAATTACCTTTTGGTTTTTCTTTTTTTGAAACAAGGAACTGTATTTAAAGTAGTCATTTAGATGTTTGCTATAGCTTTTTATTTTATTGAATGATGAATTTTAAAAGGGCGACGCTCGTGCAGTAAATTGTTTCCGTTAGCGTATTTTGATTTAAAGACGCTACAGTTAATATCTATAGAGAGAGAGTATTTATTTTGCAAGTTTTTAAGGGGAGATAATTGTCATGGCTTTATTTATTATTTGATTTACGAGTCTAAGGGCGGTAATTGGTTTAACTTAATTTATTAAAAAAAAAGAAAAAAAAGTAATCTATTTTTACTAATGAGTAATTTTTAATGATTTAAGGTGGTTTATATTTATTAAATTTAAACCAACGTTTATGATTACATAATAGAAGCTCGTACAGATAATTGACTTTGTTGTTGTTCCTTCTTATGAAACTGATTTTTAATTTAATTAAATTTTGATTTTTAAATTTTTAAAATTTTTAAAAATTTTAAATCATAAATCACATTACTTAATATATATATATATATATATATATATATATATATATATTCGTATATAGCCAAACGTTTGTCATAAAAAACTCCATTCTGCGTACAGCATTTCGATATCGAACCATATACATTGACTACGATTTCAATCCGTCAGAAAGCGCTTCCACTTGTAAACCCAAAAACGTGGCTGTGATCGTTATTAACAAATAGTCATCGATCGAAATCGCAGCTGCACGCGCGTGTGTGTATGATAGTGCCCCTGAAATGCTATGAACTTTTTATGTGAACGGTAGAGATATATTTTTTTTTTTTTAAAGGAGCGGGGTGGGGTGTTTTTGTTTCTTCGTATTTTTCAAAAACTCTGCTCACTGGAGTAGAGAAATTTGTGTGTCGGTGTGTGCGCGCATCCACGCGCCGGTCGCTGCGGAAATACCAAAAGCGTTTCGCCGTACTTTCTATGAGATTCAACAGATCGCCGATACATTTCCACAAAACACATCTTGTTCTTTTCTTTCCTGTTTCGCCTAATTAGGCTTCTATAATTTTTCGCCATAAAAGCAATTTCGTTTTTCCTTTCTCCTATAGATCCGAAATGTGTTTTCTGTTTTTTGAAAACTCGTATTCTATATTCATTTTTGTTTTCGGTTTTCAATTGTTTTTTGCTATCATCCCGACCTGTACATATATATATATATATATATATATATATATATATATATATATATATATATATATATATAAGTATATATATATATGTATATATATATATATATATATATATATATAAGTATATATATATATATATATATATATATATATATATATATATATATATATTCGTATTATAAACCATGGCGTCTTTAAATCAAAAGTATGCTAACGGAAATAATTTATTGCACGGGCGTCCCTCTTGAAAATTCATAATTCTATGAGGTGAAAAGTTATAGCAAACATCGATATGAGTACTTTAACCATAGTTTCTGATTTCAAAAGGCGAAAAATTAAAAGATACATCTGCCTTACTTTTAATGCTAGGTTTATTTATGGTGTCTTTTAAATTTAATAAAAACCCTTCACAATTTGCTGACGAGGAAACCTTGTTAATTAAAAAACTATATGTAATAATTATTGTCCGTAACTTGATATCTACCACAATAAAAATACTGTTTTCCGAAACGATCGTACAAATAATTGATTTTGTTGTTGTTCCTTCTTATGAAACGGATTTTTAATTTAATTATAATTTTATTTTTAAATTTTAAATTATCAATCACATTACTTAATATTGAATTAGATCTAGGATATTTACCTATCGAGCTTATTATATATCTAAATTACAACGAGCACTTTCTCTTTCCTGCATTATATACTAGCAGGACCCGTGGAAATTCCACGGTAGTTAAAATCTTTTAAAAGACATCAGTAAGAAATTCCTTATAAAAATGAACGTATGGAAGCAAGTAGAACAAACAAAGAACTTTAGTTTAAACTTTTATTGGAGCTCAGTGCGATCGTAACTGATGCTGTTGATATTGTCATGAAGTGCTGGTGATGATTGAGGCGGTGACAGGGACGTCGATCAGCTGCTTGGAGTGGAAATAGTGGTAAGTCAGCAGGTTCTTGGGAGTCAGATTGTGAATTAAAAAAAAACTGTGTGACATTGCTGACATCGATTTTGTGAAAATTCTGATGACCCCCAAGTTATTTAATGTTTCAGGACATTTTGGATTACATATGTAAGTAATTAATAGGTCACATAAAACTGCCATTGCATCTTGATAAAGCTGTTGTAGATTCCTATGACTTCCTGTAAATGTAGATGGTAGAATAACTGGTACACCAGAATAACCATCTTCATTCCTTGCTAAATGATCCATTAAGCCATAATATTGAGCAGATCTTAGTTGACTCCAATAGCTTTTACTGAAGTTAAATAAGCAACCGCCAACTTTTACATATGCGATAGACTTTTCTATTCATTGTGAATTTTATTCAATGAAGATTTGGAAATTCACAAATATTTTTAAGGTGAATTATTGATATAGATTTTAATTAATGCATCACAACTTCCTGATAATATAAATAGAACACTTAGAATTTTCTGTACAAAAGTTTTTTTCCAAAAAATCATTGTAATCTGTTATAATATTCATATAATATGCATATAATATTTCATGCATAGAAAAAAAAAGTGTTTCTGTAAATCTTACGAAGTACAGTTAAAGTTTGATTTTTCGATAATCAACATTATATGAGGTAGGTTATACCTATCAAATTTATTGCCAATGTTATATAGTTAAGTAAGCTGGCTACTTGGGTATAAAGTAAGTTATTCCGAACTTTAATTTAACATTTTAATTTAAAAAAAAAGCTTAACATTTTCTTGTATCTTTTTTTATATTAAGAAAAATGTAAGCATCATGCTGAAATAATAAAATTCCATTCTTAATAAGGGGAGAGGTTTTGACTATTCTAAACCTTCACCTAAATAACGATTTAACGAAAAAAATGTTTAAAATGTTCTTGTATCTTTTTTATAATTTTTGTTAAATAAGAAACATCAATAAACTGTGATAGCACTATTGTAAGAATCATGCTGAAAGCCATTCTTAATATGGGGAGGGAGGGGTTAACTATTCTGAAACTTCACCTAACAATGTAAAAAAAAAATAAGGGGAAAATATATGTATGGACAATAAATATTTCTTCAGTTAAATAAAATATACTGTAAATCTTTAAATAAGGAATAAATATTTATTTAAACCATAATTATTGAAACAACGTATTTTACTGCATAAAAAAAACGGTTATGGGGAGAAGGGTTAACTATTTTGCACCTTCACCTAAATAGCGATTTAATGAAAAAAATTTAATGGTCTTGTATCTTTTTTTTATAATTTGTTTTAAAATAAGAAGAAAAAACTTTGATACCGCTATTGTAAGAATCATGCTGAAAGCCATTCTTAATATGGGGAGGGGGTTAACTATTCTGAAACGTCTCCATACAATGTAATAAAAATAATGGAAAAATTCTTCAGTTAAATAAAATATACTGAAAATCTTTAAATAGGAAATAAATATTTCTTTAAATAAATTAAATCGTAAGTAATGAAACACTGTTTTATCTCATATTAAAAAAAATTGTTGTGCCCATTTTTTTATAGCATTTAAAGATGTATGCCCTGTCGGTGGGCATTAGAAGATGATGACTGCCTGCAAAAGAAGCAAAATAAAACGAACAAAACATAAGTAATAACTATGTAAACAACGTGAAGCTGCATAAATGTTACAAAATTACTCGATTCGGCATTAAATAACACGAAAAAGGATTGATATGCCGTAAAACAAAAACAAAACAGAACAAGACGTAAAATGTGTTTTGACGCTGTGTTACTCAATGTATTTGCGGATGGTGACTTTGGTGATTTATTTAATAAAGTCATTCTTGACTTTTGTAACATTTATTTCGAAACATATTTTTTGTTGTGTAAGGCTCACTCAAAAGTAAATAAAAAAATGATAAAGTGACACAGTAAAAAAACAAAAAAAAATCGTAACGTTAAGTGTATAAAAATATATTTATTACTGAATAAAATAGAATAAGCGTTCCGCATTACACTACAATAATAAACAGACGACATCGTAAAAAATGTAAGTAAAATATTATACTATTTAAGCTGTGGAACGATACCTTCTAGTTTTTTGGGGTTTGTATTACTGTACACATAGATTCGAAAATTCAAAATGGCGGCCGACTGTCTTTTTAACACGGTAAGTTTGGGAAAAGATGTTATAAATATTAAACTAGACAAAATACTATTAAAAAACAACCGAATATATGTCAACTTATGTCACGGTAACATATACTGAGCGAATTTCTAACAGCATTTTGTCTAGTTTATTATTTATAATACCTTTTCCCAAACTTACCCTCTCCGAGAGAGAGTCGACCGCCATTTTGAATTTTCCAATACATCGGTAAACACTGCATGTTTTTCGAGCTGAATAAACATGTTACACTGAATTAAAACAAAAAAATATATATCCAGTAAGGTAGAAAAGTAACTTATCTTGCTTTTGATAACATTTATTTGTCATATATTTGTTTTTTGACAACTTTTTCGAATCTATGTGTACAGTAATACAAACCCGTTTTTTTTTTTTTTTTTTTTTCGAGAACTTTTGGGAAATAAAAGGGGTGTAATGATTTTTAACTGATAAAGATTGAAAAATAAAGGGAGATAATTCACATTAATTAATGTTTGCGATGATGATGACGCGTTTCATTAATTAATGTTTGCGATGATGATGACGTGACACCGTACGGACAAGCATATTAATATATATATATATATATATATATATATATATATATATATATATATATATATTAATCTGTCTTTCTATCTCTCTATATATCTTCATATATATACACATGCGCACACACACAAGTACACACATATACATGCACACCCACACCCACACACACACACACACACACACACACACACACACACATATATATATATGTATATATATATAATCGAGATAAGACACAGATTAAAAATCTATAAGTTTATATATATATATATATGCATATATATATATATATATATATATATATATATATATATATATATATATAATGTGTGTGTTCTTTATGGCATATTTCATGAAATAAAATAGTCTTTTTTATCTATTAATACTATTTTCGATTTTTTCCACCTTCAATTCTGGCGGTTACTGGCGGGTGTAATCATCATATTTCGCGGCCAGTTCCCGACAGCAGTGAAGACTCTGTCGAAAGTTGGTAAGGATAGAAAATAGAATAAATAGACCAAAAATATATATTTTATTTATTGACTATATATATATATATATATATATATATATATATATATATATATATATATATATATATATATATATAGTAGACTACCCGTGACCGGTTGGGCCAGTATAATATAAAGCTGAATATCTGTCTGTGTTTATGTGTGTGGGGGTTGGTCATGAATAAGCTCTTATATGGTTGACTATTTTTAAAAACTGCTTACACATAATGATAGAAGATGTATCGAGACACAGGAAGATAGAGGTGACATTTTTTGCAACTTTTACCCCAAGTTTGATCACTTAACATTCATTGTTTTGGGCTCAAATAAAATTAAAATATTTGACTCTTGTCCAAATAACCTAAATCTAAAAGCTCAAGTGTTTAGACCCAAACTCATCGGAGGAGTTTGTAGAGTCTGCAAAGGTCAACTATTTAAACTATGATCTCCTGGCAGCAACACTTTTGACCCAAAACTGATCAAAAGGCTTGCTGCATGTCTGAGTACTTTTTTTAGATATATTTTCAAATATTTAGACCCAAAATTGGCTAAATAATTTGCTAGAGACTGCAAATGTAAAAGCTTTTTGAACTTTGATCCTTTGGCTGACAAATTTTCGGCCAGAAAAATACTAAAAATCTTGGCCTGTGTCTTAATACACTTTATGCAAAATTTTATATATTTAGAAAAAAAATTGGTTGAGTAATTTGAAAGAGGCTGCAGAGGTCAATTTTTTAATTTCGACTCTAATTTTGACCTCTTAACATTTACTGTTTTGGGCTAAAATGTAATTATAATGTTTTATTCATGAACAAAGAACTCATATCTAAAATGTCAAGTGTTTAGACCTTAAATTAGACGAGGAGTTTGGTAGAATTCTCAAAGGTCAAATCGTTGAACTTTTATTACTTAACAATACAATATCTGTCCGAAAGCCGACCAAAAAGATTTTCCCAAATCACAAGAATATCTCTTCTGTAAAATCTCGAGTCTGTAGACCGAAAATTGATGGAGGGTTTGTGTAGGGCAATGTACACAGACAGACAGACTGACAGACACAAAGACATTTTAACTTTGATATCTATCTATCTATATATATATATATATATATATATATAGAGAGAGAGAGAGAGAAAGAGAGAGATAGACAAAGAGAGTGAGTGAGAGAGAGTGAGAGAGAGAGAGAGAGTGAAAGACAGACACACAGACAGACAGATATTAAGTAGTATATTTATTTTTTCTCAAAAGCTCCGGTTCTGGATATGACCTAAAACTATATCCGATTGGGAAGCCCCACCTTGCGAGCATTGGTGAGTGTGGAGCCACCCTTTAATTGTCATTGCTCCCAGGTCCACTCTGACCCGGAGTGGTAGTACCTGTTAGTGTCCCAACTATGGGTTAAGTAGAATCTGACTTAAAATATATATATATATACTCCATTTGAAATCGTTCCTCAAAATTACTAGATTCGGCATTAAATAATCTGAAAAAGGTTGATATGCCATAAAACAAAAACAACCAATAAAAAACTCCAATTTTTAATGTTTCCCTCCGTCTGATATTCTTTCCAAAACCTTATTTATTGTATTTATTTGCTTCACCACCAAGGCAAATTAGGCACAATGTGGGGGTAAAAATCAGCTCCCCTAAAATTAAGTAAAAAGGGGGTACTCTGATTACCAAAAATAATAATTGTCCCAGTATAGAGGGTTTCCCCTCCATTGACTGGTACAATTATCTTAATTGCAGCATCTGCAGAAGAGATACTACACTTTGACATATTTATTTGCTCCCCCACTGAGCAAATTAGGCACAAGACCGATTTTTAAAGTGAGGAGTGAAGGGGAAATGGGGACCAACTCCCCGGGGAGTAGGGAAGCTGGATAGTGTCAATTGGTATGAAAAGTTGCCCCTACATTGACCAAGGTCTTATATGTGGGATTTCCCCCACATATGGTCTTTGCTCGCAGTATCTGCCGGAACAGATGGTATTTATTTGCTCCCCCACCGAGCAAATTAGGCACAAGGCCAATTTTTAATGTGAGGAGTGAAGGGAGGGGGAAGGGAAAAAGGGGACCAGCTCCCGAGAGGAGGGAAATGGGAGCTGGTTAAAGGTCAAGCATGTGGGGTTGCCCCCACATCTGGTCTTTGCTAGTCATAGCTTGCAGTATCTGCCGGAACAGATGGTGTTTATTTGCTCCCCCACCGAGCAAATTAGGCACAAGGCCAATTTTTAATGTGAGGAGTGAAGGGAGGGGGAAGGGAAAAAGGGGGCCAGCTCCCGAGAGGTGGGAAATGGGAGCTGGTTAAAGGTCAGGCATGTGGGGTTGCCCCCACATCTGGTCTTTGCTAGTCATAGCTAGTCATAGCTTGCAGTATCTGCCGGAACAGATACTACACTTTGATCCTGGCTCGACTCCAGACTGCTATTTAACTCCGTTATTTAGCTCCGGATATTTTCTCTTAATTCTTGCAGTGTTTAAAGTTTGTTAACACCGTATTATGACTGGAGCTATCTCCTCCATGAAAATGCCGTCGATAAGCTTTTAGAGTCTACACAATTAACTCATGATCTTGGTAAAACAATTTCACAATGTACCTAAGTTGAATATATTTATCCATAATTAATATCCTAACTATTAGCTGTAAGGTATCTGAAATGGAGAAAACAAATAACCATTAATGGTGATGTTACACAGATTTTTACTACTTCAGTTACTTTTTGGACATCCTATATAAACGGCAGCATTTTTTTTTTTTTTTTAAATGTTAGATTCGGCATGAAAAAAAAGTAAAAAGAAAAAACTCGTATATCTGCAATGTTTTTTGATCGACGCGGTATATGTTTTTTAGACCACATATTTTATCGCTGTTTCTTTTATCTATAAAACTATTTCACTCTTTTTTGTTCTGTTTCATCGTTCAAATGTATTCCTTTTTTACCATTACATTGGTCTCTTTCCTTACCTTCACTATTTAACTATATTCTAACTTTTGTTCTATCTTTATATATTTCGGCATTTTCTTCTTTCTTTCATAATTTCCGCCATTTTTTTTCCTGCAATCATTTTGAGATCTTTTAATTTATGAGTCCGTCTTTCTCCTTTATTTTTTTTCAACCATTGCTCTATAGCTCCGATATAACTATGGCTGATTTCATTGTTGTTTTTTTTTCATCTTTTTTTCTCTTAATTTCCATTATTTTGATGTTTTACTTTTGATACATTGTTTACTCTCTCTCTCTCTCTCTCTCTATCTCTTTCACACACACACACACACACACACACATACACACACAATCACTGCATTATTCCCCCTCATCTTTCATGCGTCATCCATCTTTTCAATTTGTTATCAATCATTAGCATCATCGTTTCTTTATTTCTGGATGAAGGAAAAGCGTTGTGAATTATTTTGGGGAAATCATGTAACTCTCGCTCCCTTATTTTGTACTTCATGTCCGATGAGGACAAATCTCCCATGAGAGATGTTTCTGACACAATGGAGAAAATTCTGTCCCCTAGGTCAGCTGCTTAGTAAGAGCTGTGACTGGAGTTTTTTTTTTTTTTACTGGGTTATGATTTCTTACATTTTTTTCTTTTCTTTTTTCTTTCTTTCTAAAAATCTTACCCTCCCAATCTTATCTTTTCCTCTACACATTAAATTCTGGTATGTGTTTTTTTCCACAGAAATTGACAGAAATCTCATGTTGTCCGTCTGTGGAACGCAATACCGTATGTAAGCTTCCCGGCTGGCTTTAACAGGGTCGTCTTCAATTCTAATTTAAAAAAAAAATGTCCTATTGAGTTGCCCATTACGATAACCTAGCCCTACCAAAGTTCCATCATGCCCGATCATTTCTCAACATCGTCCTAACATATAACAGTTATCCTGGAGTTACCTATATGCCTTAATACATCGTGATCTTCCAAGATTACGTATAAATTCCCGATTCTGATACAATTACCGATTCCGATTTTTCGTAAGTCTCTAAATATTTAACGGGATAGCTATGATTTTCTCCGAGTTCTGTGAAAAACACCTTTTAGATATGCAGGTATTTTCCTAAACGTAAAATCACACTTGTGGAGAATGATCTATAGATTTTAGCTTTACTGGTATATTAAAATCAATAAATATTTATTTGTTATCATTATTACGAGCAATGGATAATTTGGCTTTAAACAAAATCAAATAAATGAAAAATCAATTAAAAGAATTGTTCTGGCATCGGAAAATAGACATCAATTTTTCCGATTCCGATATCTATTCCGACATCCCCAAATTTTGTCGATTCTTCCGATTCCCGATTCCGATTCCGATTCTGATTAATCGTCCCAAAACGAATATATATATATATATATATATATATGATGATTGCAACGTCTTGTCAGACGAGTGCCACTCCCTCAGACACTTAAAGTCCACGAGCCCAAAAATGACTTCCATCGCCACAGGACCATTTTAATAGACAAATGCCTGAGGGAGTATCTATACACAGATGTTGTTACAGAGTGTTAGCTTTGTACGACAGCTAAGTCTCTCTCTCGGTTCAAAATGTTGAGATCCAGCAACAAGCAAGAGCAAGATAGCCAGAACACGTTAAACTGCAGACCAGCTTAATGCGGGTACTGGTCTCCCGTTTTATGTTTTTTTTAATCAGAGATTTGCTTCTCCTAGAAAGGTTGCCTTCAGCACGGCTTACGGGAGCCCTCTCCACTCCAACATACATACACACACACAAATATACACGGTGCTAGGGGGTCATTTACCCAGAAAAAAGGTTCATTCGCCCTTTATATGTCTTGTTTTTAATCCTTCAGGGAGACTAGCCGCCCTCCTTACCAAGCAAGTCTGGTGGGGGAACCAGTTTAGTTGCCGGTAACCCGACCCTGAGGCAGGTAGTACTGGGTTACATGGTACCAGTAGCATATGACATGACCTGAAATACACCCACCCACACACACACACACACACACACATATATATATATATATATATATATATATATATATATATATATATATATATATATATATATATACAGGGTGAACAGAAAGTCCTTGGAGTAATTCAAAAGTGGTTTATTAATAGAAAATTACAAAAATATAAATTAAACATGAATGAAAATTATAAGTTAGGAAACCAAGAATAAATTCAAAGAATTTATTTTCAACGTGATGTCCCTTCCTTTCGATTAGACGTTCAATTCTCTGTCTGAAGTTACCAACCGAGGCACGCAGCGTTTCCTGGGGTATTTTAGCCCATTCACTCAGAAGAGATGTCTTCAGAGCATCAACACCTGGATGAGCAACAGAACAGACCTTTGCCCCCAACAAAGACCACACCGAAAAATCCATGGGATTCAAATCAGGCGATGCAGGAGGCCACATGTCCTTACTCCAGAATCTTGGAAAATGACGTTGGCACCTATCCTGAGTTTTTCTGGGGGTGTGGGATGGTGCTCCATCTTGTTGGAAGGTTAAAGGCTGTGCTTTGAAGTTTTTCTTCATCTCTCCAAATGCTGGAACCAAAATATCGTTAATGTAGCGATCTGTGTTGATCTTAACCCCCTGCTCCACGAAAATCAGAGGCGACTTCCAAGATTTGGAGACTGCAGCCCACACCATGAGGAAAGACGGCTTTTGTCGGCGGAAAACTATTCTCACCGAGTCAGCAATGTCTGCTGAAGATTTTGCGTAAACTCTGTCGTCTGATTGTTAACAGTCGCTTCAATTGTGAAGAGTTTTTCATCAGAAAAAACGATCTCTCGCTCTGCCGTGCCAGCCTTCAGTTCTCCAAGAAGAAGCTTTGCTCTTTCAAGTCTCTTGTGCTTTTGGGCAGATGTGAGGTACTGTCTGTTTGTCATCTTGTAGGGGGACAACTGGAGATCGTTTTTCACGATGGCTCTCATCGAGGTCACGCTCACATTCATGTCTTTAGCCATTTGTCTTGCAGATCTCTTCGGGTTCCTCCTTACCCTCTCTCGGACCGCTTTAATCACCTTATTTGTTCAAACAGTGGGAGGTCTTCCACTCCTAGGACGGTCCTCAGATATACCAAGTTCCTTAAATCTGTTCACAACATGGTACACGGTGGATTTAGCCACTTTCAAGAGCTTAATAATCTCTAAGTTTGTCCTTACCGTGCAGTGAAGCTGAATTATGGCCTCTCGTTTGCTCATTTTTCTGAAAGTTTAAACAAAATTATTTTAATATTTTTGTTGAAAATAATTAGATCAATAGTTAGACTAAATACTTACTTTATTCGAAAAGAGAAAAAGTGATTTTAACAATATTTAATTTTAAAACTAAAAATGGTCCAAGGACTTTCTGTTCACCCTGTATTACGGATGATGCATCCAGAGTAAATGTTTTCGCATGCTTCATTTTCGTTAAGGGAATTTTCTTTAAACAATGTTCTATTGTTAACAGTGTTTTTTATTCAGGAAGTCTGAAGAAATGTTGGTTATGGAAGAATTACTTCCCTTCCTTTTTTAGATGTACTGGTTTGTAAAACGCCTTCCGTTTTCTTGACTTCCATGTACCGTTCATTGGTCTTTACACACGTTGGGATTCTTTTTGCCCCACCAAACAAAAATCTAATCTAATCAACACCCTTATCTATAGAGCTTGTATGATATGTTCAGAGACCAAATTACATGATGAAATCAAATTTATTATCAAGACTCTTTGCAATAATGGTTTTCCATTGAAAATCGTGGAATCTACAATTAAACATAAAATTTCTACTTTCAATAAAATTAAACAGGCATCTGTCGACAATTGCCCTATCTACCTACGCCTACTTTGGTTAGGTAATGTTAGTGAAATATTTTCCAGGAAAATTTCTTCTGTCGTGCAACAATGTTATGTTGCATCAAATACCCGTGTTGTTTTTTCTTGTAAACCCATTTTGTCTTCAATTTGTAAAGACGTCCCCCCCCATAAAAATTCTATTATTTATTTATTTAAATCTAGCTGCGGTGTGCACTACGTCGGGCGAACGTCTCAAAGATTAGATAATAGGGTAAAACAACAAGTTTCATCCTAAATTCGAAATGGAAATTACCTACCTTGGGGCGTTTTGAACAATACTCATGTGTTATCTATAGGAGAGCACCTTATAAATAATCGTATTTGCGCTTCAAATTTTAGTGCGGGCTCTTTTTCCATCCTTAGTAAGCCGCACTCTCTTTACCATCTCAACATTTTAGCAACAATATATATTAAGACTCTGAGACCTTCTCTTTGGAAACAAAAAGATAATCTCTATTTCTATTTAATAATTTATTTTTTTATACATATATTTTCCTCACCCCTACTTTTTCATCTCCGATTCATTGTTCCAACCCCCCCACCCCACCCATTTATTCTTAAAACGTAATCAAGCTCGATTTTAGCTCTGTTGAGCGAGTTTCGAAACTGGTCAGCTGACACATTCATATTTATTTTTTTAATTTCATAGTCTAAAATAAAGAATGCTTTCGAACAGGTTTAAATTTTGGCTTTACATAGCCATAATATGCCGTTTACTATATATATATATATATATATATATATATATATATATATATATATGTGTGTGTGTGTGTGTGTGTGTGTGTGTGTGTGTGTGTATACATATATATGTGCATACATATATATATATATATATATATATACTTACATGTATATAAGTGGTAAAATACAGAACAAAAAAGTACTCAATACGTTAGTAGAACTGAATATTTTCATTTTATTTTACATCCCCAAAATATTGACTGCGCAGAAAGCAGAGGAATTTGGGGGGGGTGTTTTGTCAGATGGTAAAAGTCAGAATTGTGAAGGAAAGAGGATGTCCATACAGTGTTTACCGATATATTGTAAATTCAAGATGGCGTCTCACACTCTCTTTAACACCGTAAGTTTGGAAAAAGGTGTTATAAATAAAAAAACTATACAAAATACTATTAAAAACCCGCCGAATATATATCAACCCATGTCACGGTAACATATATTAGGCGAGTTTTTAACAGTATTTTATCCGTTTTTTTATTTATAACATCTTCTCCCAAACTTACCGTGTTAAAGAGAGAATAAGACGCCATCTTGAATGTTCCAATACATCGGTAAACACTGTATAGTTTTCGAGCTGAATAAACATGTTACATTGAATAAAAGCACGAAAAATATATCCAGTTTGGTAGAAAAGTAACTTATCTTGCCTTTGATAACATTTATTTGTTATATATTTGTTTTTTGACAACTTTTTCGAATCTATGTGTACAGTAATACAAACCCCTTTTCTCTTTCCATTGTTTTCATATATTTCTTGCGCCTCCCGTCAAATTCGCTTTATTCAGCTACCCTCTATTTTAGTACTAACATTCCCGAAGTGTCCATATTTTCAGGGTTATTTTTTTTTAAATTTACAGTAACGTTTCAAACTTTTTTTCTGTGATTTCTTTTACTCCTCTGCAGTATTTTTTTCTCCCATGATTTTTTCGTATTCATTTGTTTTTATTTCTCCAATAATTCAAGTATTTTTCATTCTTTCTTGCCTTTCTCTTTTTCTACCCTTTTTCTATCCTTTTTCTACCCTTTTACTACCCTTTTTCTAAAGTATCCCTTCTGTTCTCCCCTTTTTTTCTCTTCTGGTTCCGGTTATTATTTATTCTTTAAAATTACGCTCGCCGTCTTTTTTCTCTCTCAACTCCATTTTTTCTCCGTCATTTCGGTACCTTCCCTCTGTCCTTCAATTAACCTTCCAGCTTTTTTTTTACACTAAAAGTCCCAGAGTATTCTTCCTTTCTTTTTGTAGTTTCATCGACTGTTTCGTAGTATCGTCTTTCTATCCTTTTTTTACCCCTGACAAAAGAAGGGTTGACCTGTAAATTCACCCTTGCCCGTTGGTCCGTTCATCTCAATAACTACGCCTTGAAATTTTTGGAAATTTTGTCACACACATTAAACATTATATCAGTAAAAAAAAATAACAGAACGGATTTTCCGGGAAAACTACAGTTCCCACAATAGGCATGCCTCTTGGGTTAAAATGGTTAAAATTGACACTTTTGTGATAATTAAAAAAAAAAATGATACCTTGCATTTTTATAAAACTTTCTGAAAAGTTGTAAATAACTTATATTTATGTAATTGGGTTTGTCTATACTTTGTGATAACTCTTTGGTGTGCCCCATAGACTCTTTTAGGATTTTTGGGACTATTTAAACATGTTTGTCCAAAATATTTTTGTGTATGTCCATTTAGCAGTTTTGCGTGGTGCTGAACTCAAATTTAAATGTGTTAAGGTCGTGGGGACGTTTGGGGTTAAATAGGGGCGGGGAAATGATGGACTTAGTCATTTCTTTTTTCTTTTGCATAGTGCAGAACTCAAATTTACTTATGTTAAGGCTTAAAACTACAGGGTTGTTTGTTTTCGCAAGGACTTGATGTCCCCTAGGGGTGTTGAGGCTAAGTGGGGGGGATTGCTGAACTTAATCATTTTTTATGTCTCATTCACTGTGCACACACGGAGTAGGTATGGATGCTTCACTTGTTTCCTCTATTCTTTCCTTCATCATTTCGGTATCTGCCCTCCATTATCCTTCTTTTTACTTCATCTTCCATCTCTCTCGTTATCTTCCTCCTCTTATTCGTGTGTCATCTTGCCTCTCATATTTTAAATATACCCTTTTTTTTAATTTCCTCTACTGTGTTTCAGGATTTACTCTTTTATTTTACCTCATTCGATTCTTCCGGTTTCTTCCCAATTCTTCATCCCTGCATCGTCTCGTTTTCATCCGCTTTCTCTTTCTAACTCCATCTCCCCTTTCTATTTTGAAGTATTCCTTATTTGTTTCTCGTATTTTCTCTATTGTTTTAGTGGATTCTTTCTTTTCAATACTTACTCGTAGCGTACCGGTTTCTTCTTCCATTCAATCTTTCCCTCACCATCCCAGTATCTTCCCTCCACTTTCTTCCTCTTCGTAGCTTCTTCTTTCTTTCTCACTCTTTAAGTATTTCTTCTTTCTTATTTTTTTTTTTAATTCTCTTTGCTATATATGAACATCTTGCTTTTTTTTTCAGTTCCTTACTTCAATTATTCTGGATTCTTCCTCCATTCCTTCATTTCTTCATCGTCCATTATCTTTCCACTCATCCCTCCTTTTCCCCTTCTTCTTATCTTCACCTTACCTTTCTCTTTTTAAATATTTCTTCTTTGTTTTGTTTTCTTTCTAATTTCCTTTAATATTTAAGAGAATCTTTTTTTTTTTTTAATTTCTTACTTCTATCATTCCGGATTCTTCCCCCATTCCTTCGTCCCTTGATTGCCTCGTTATCTTCCCCCTCTTTCATCCCTTCCCCATTTTTATCTTCATGTTTTCTCTGCCTTGGGAATTCTTTGAGTTTTTTTTTTTTACTTAATTATATCCGGCCTGTTTTCCTTACATTTCTTCGTCCCTCCATCGTCTCGTTATCTTCCCCCTTTCCTCATCTTCTTACCTTCCTCTCCTCTCGCTATTTTTAAGTATTCATGACTTGTTTCTCTACTGGTTTGGAGTATTCTTTCTTTTTTTATTATTTAAGTCAACCGTTCAGGTTTCTTTCTCCATTTTTCATACCTCCATCTTTTCAGCATTTTATCTTCGTCCTTCTAGTCTTCGATTCATATTCTATTTCTATTTCTCTTGTTTTTTTTTTCGTCAATAATTCCTGCGCATTCTGACTTTCTTCCTGAGATTTTATCTAATTTTTTGGAGAATCCCTTTTTTTTTTTTGTCTATTTCTTAGTTCTTTCATTTCGGGATCCTTCCTCTTTTCCTTCGTCCCTTCATTGCCTCATAATATTCTCCTCTACTCACTTATCTTCCTATCTCCATCTTCCCTTTATCTTTTTAAGTATTTTCTTTTTTCTGATTTTTTCTAATATTTTTTTAATTTATTTAATTCTATCCTTCGGGTTTTCCTTCATTTCCACGTCCCTCCATCGTCTTGTTATCTTCCTCCTTTCCTTATCTCCTTACCTTCCTCTCCTCTATCTTTTTAAGTATTCGTTATTTGTTTTTCTACTGTTTTTAGTATTCTCTTTTTTTTTTGTTAATCCTTTCGGTTTCTTCCCCCATTCTTTTCTCCATCCAATGTCTCGTTATCTTTCCCATCTTATTATCTGCATCTTCCCTTTTCTCCTTTTTAGTATTTCTTCTTAGTTTTTTTTTCATGCTGATTTCCTCTGATATTAAAGAGAATCCTTTCTTTCTATTCCTTACTTCTGTCATTCCGGATTCTTCCTCCAGACATTCGTCCCTTCATCGTCTAATTATCCTCCTCTTTAGACTCTTTCTCCTTTTTTTTTTTACTTAATTCTATCGTTCGTGCTTTTCCTTCAACGTCTTGTTATCTCCCCTTCCTTTTTTTTTCTTACTTTTCTCTCCTCTCTCTTTTTAAATTCCTTACTTGTTTCAATACTGTGTTTGGGTATTCTCTCGTCTTTTTTTCACTGAAGTCAGTCGTTCCGCTTTCTTTCATAACCCTATCTTTCCAGTATCTTCTCTGCTCTCTCCTCTTCTTCAAGTTATCTCTCTTCGCTCTTTCTTTTTTTTTTCCTCAATACTCCCGGAGTACTCCTACTTTCTTCCTACGATTTCTTCTATTATTTTGAAGAATCGTTTTTTTTTCCATTTTATACTCCTTTAACTCCGGTCTCTTTCTCATCCTCTTATCTTCATCTTCCCTTTGTCTTTTTAAGTAATCCTTTTTTTTTCTTGTTGTTTTTTTCTCTTTTTAATTTCCTCTAATATTTTGAAAAATCCTTCCTTTCTATCATTCCGGATTCTCCCTCCATTCTTTCGTCCCTTCATTGTTTTGTTAATTTTCCCCTCTTTCCATCTCTTCCCCTCTTTTACCTCTATATTTCATCTCTCTTTTTAAGTGTTCGTTCTTTGATTTGTTTTCCTGATTTTCTCTTCTATTTTAGAAAAATCTGCTTTTTTTTTTTACTTCGTTCAATCGTTTACTTCGTAAAACATCCATCCCCCATCGTTTCGTTATCTTCCACCTTTCCTTATCTCCTTACCTCCGTCTCCTCTCTTTACTTTTAAGTGTTCCGTATTTGTGCCTCTACTGTTTTCTCTCTTTATGTTTTACTTAAGTCAGTCGTTCCGCTTTTTTGGTACACTTTCCCTTTCCCCCATCTTTTCAGAATCTTATCAGCTTCTTCATATTCTTCAATTTATATTCTATTTTCAAGAATTTATCTAGTCTGGTGGATTATCCAATTTCGTGCTGTTACTTGATGTAACATTATCTGGGCAGGAGCTGCTAAAAACAGCCTATCCTGCCTTGACAGAGTACAAAAAAGACTTCGTGGCTTAGTGGGGGATGCCCTTTTCTCTACCCTGAAACCTCTCTCCCACAGAAGAGACGTTGCGAGCCTATCCTTGTTTTATCGTTATTTCCATGGCAAGTGCTCGTCTAAACTCCAACCTCTGGTACCCCTTCGCCAATCGTTCACGAAAAACACCCGTTTAGCTGAATCCACTGTGAAAAATTTCCCCCACTCTATATCTGTGCATAAATCAAAACGCGGATTCCATGAACAAAGCTTCTTTCTTAGAACTACACGCCTGTGGAACTCTGTTTTTGGTCTCTTGATTCCACGACAAGAATTTATCTAGTCTGGTGGATTATCCAATTTCGTGCTGTTACTTGATGTTACATTATCTGGGCAGGAGCTGCTAAAACAGCGTATCCTGCCTTGACAGAGTACAAAATAGACTTCGTGGCTTAGTGGGGGATGCCCTTTTCTCTACCCATAAACCTCTCTCCCACAGAAGAGACGTTGCGAGCCTATCCTTGTTTTATCGTTATTTCCATGGCAAGTGCTCGTCTGAACTCCAACCTCTGGTACCCCTTCGCCAATTGTTCACGAAAAACACCCGTCTAGCCGAATCCACTGTGAAAAATTTCCCCCACTCTATATATGTGCCTAAATCAAAACGCGGATTCCATGAACAAAGCTTCTTTCTAAGAACTGCACGCCTGTGGAACTCTGTTCCGTCTGCCTGCTTCCGACCGGACTAGAACTCGGATGTCTTCAAGTCCAATGTTAACAAATTCCTAATGAACCGCTCCCTTAAGAAAACACTTCATCAAATCTCGACACTAACGCAATGTACTTGCAATAACCCTTATCCCTGAGTGACTTCCGGGCCTTGATAAGTGGTGATCACTGTGTAAAAAAAAAAAAAAAAGTCCCGGCGCATTCCTACTTTCTTCCTAAGATTTTTTTCTAATATTTTAAAGCATGTTTCCCTTCCATTCCTTACTTCTATCATTTCAGATTCTTCATCCATTCCTTTCCCCCTTCATCATCTCTTCCCTCCTCTCCCCTCATTTTATCTTCATGTCACTTTTCTCTTTTTACGTCCTGGATATGACCTTAAACTATATCCAGTGGTGAGATCTCAGCTTGCGGGATTTGGGGAGTGTGGAGCCACCCTTTAATTACCATTGCTCCTAGGTCGACTCTGACCCGGAGTGGTGGTACCTGTTAGGGTCCAAACTTTGGGTTAAATAGAAACCGACTTGAAAACAACAAATATATTATATTAAGAAAATTTTCTTCAAA
>NC_136519.1:88258773-88313773 GCF_053919585.1 Euprymna scolopes | reverse complement strand
TAAATAAATAAAAAAGAGTTTATAAGAGTGCTTAATAAAAGATGCAAAATACAATATTTTCATTCATATAGACAAATATTACATAGTCGCTACACAAAACATGCTAATGTTTCGTAACAATGGGTTTATTGTAAACACTAAAAGTAGCGCATCAGGCGACGGAAATAAATCTTGTTTGCTATTTAGACCCATGCGAAACTTTAGATTTGGGTTTTAGCCGGGGAAAATCTGTTCAAAATGGCATTAATTAAATAAATCAAATTCGCCATGTGGAGGTCCAACGACTTTATAACGAATAGCCATGCGTAACCTAATAGTTTTGGTTCACATTTTAATTTTAAGTCTTGGAACAAGTTTGTCTCCATAGCTCAATAATTAACGTTAAAGAAACATGTAAATCCTAAAGTAAACTTTTGGTTTCGATTCTCGGTAGTGGGGCACGGGCAAATTACTTTTTTATACGTTTTAAACAATTACTATAGGTTGAATCAAATATAATAGTAAGTGCGATACATGAATTTTAGCGTATTTCATCACCAGGCAATGCCAGTCAGCTTGATTATATATATATATATATATATATATATATATATATATATATATATATATATATATATGGATTATCATTCCTCTTGAAAAAGCCCACATAAATCGGGCGAAACGGTGAGTATTCAGGTCCTTTCACCTCCATTCTCTTGTTATATATATATATATATATATATATTCTACATACAACATGTGACCACATGTGCTTTTACTTTGCCCTCATCAGCCGCTAACCAGAGGTGATGACACAGTTTCGGTGGCTAAAGCGGGACTGCCACCCCTGGCGCCACCAGCAGCTATTGCTGCTGGGCAAAGCAATAAATAGGATATAAAAAAAAAAAAAAAATTACCTGGCATATTCAAGCAGAGGAAAAACGCTGTTTTTAACTTTTTCATTTTTATTTTTAACTTTAATTAAAATTTTATTTATTAATTTTTCTCTTTAATTTCCCTTTTTTCCTTCCTTTCCCCCCTTCCTTCTTTTTCTTTCCTCCCTAAAATATATATATATAAAATATATTTTAGTCATCGATATACAGTCCTGTTTCATTGTATCACAACACATCAGTGCCGCTAGACTAACACCTATCCCAAACCGAGGATCGAACCTAGAACCGTCGTGATGACAGTCGGCAGTTCTACCCCCTGACCACGGAAGCGGTGCCCGCAACTAATCTGTCCGAATGACTATTTAAATAAACATCCGCCACTCGTAAAGTGCTCAAACGTTTGTTTGTAAACAAACCGCGAGCTTCGCATTTTTTCAGCCAAATTAAGTAGCGAGTGAGATTATTTACGATAGTGCTCAACCCAAAGAGGGTGGCTTTATAAAATATATTTTAGTCATCGACATACAGTCCTGTTTCGTAAATTATATATATATATATATATATATATATATATATATATATATATATATATATATAATTATATATATAGATAGATAGATAGATAGAGAGAGAGAGAGAGAGAGAGAGAGAGAGAGAGAGACATGGAGAAAGAGCGCATAGGTTTTGGATGTCACCAGGTGTTCTGCGGGCATGAAATGCCGTATTTTTAACAGCTAACGCCTCTTTAAAAAAATAAAACTTGTTCCATTTAATAATATCTGAAATGTGTTTTTTTGTACATCAAAATATATACTATATCTTTAAAAAAAAAGTATATCCAATATTTCATTGGTTTCTTTCCAACAATTTTTTTCATTAAAAAACTGTAGAAAGCAGCAATGTAATATTTTGGTTTTAGTGTATCTTTTTCTATATTCTTCAATAAATTACTACTATGCCGATAATTTTTTTTCAGAATGATCAATAAAAATTAGTGTTGCACTATATTTGCAAACATAACAAAAACATAAATAACATTCTATAGCAATACTTGTCTTTGATAATCCGAGCATAATTAACAATTTTACATCCAACTCTAGTGTTACGTAAGACCGATGGTGTCTAAATGCTATTTGGAGACGTGTCTTAAGTCTGGATAATAATGATTTATACGATGTGACGTTATTGCTTTTTGAATTTTGGTGTTTGACTAAAATTTACTTCAAATACTTTTCTGAGATTTTTCTTACGTGAGAGTACTGTATGCCGGATATAATATAGGAAATAATAAAATGTCATGATATTTAATGAAAATATGTGGAAGCATCTGTTATCAAGAGTAATTTATATAGCGTCTCTATTCGTTTTCCTGCAGTTACTGAATTTACATAGGACTAATCAAATGCACATACACACACTCACACACATACATATATTTATATATATTATTTATAATATTTCGAATTTTACTATGTTTATATAATTGAGAATTCGGTAATCGTTCATACACCAAAAACTTGTGACTTTATTGTACGCTTCAAAATTACAAAGTTTTTGTGCAATCTAGCATTCATATATTAATTACATATTTTCATTAAAATAGGGGGTTTCCTACTTCCGATGAGACGCCGTTCTTGTAAATATTTTCAAATGATATAAGGTTTGAAATTGTCTGAATATACGCGAAACATTTTTAACGAACAATGAATTTACACTACGTTTTGCTATCACACCAACCTTTATTGCATAAATTTTGTGAAAATAATAAATGTATATATATATATATATATATATATATATATATATATATATATATATTTAAAGGAGATTAGAACAATAGTCTAAAGAGCTGAGTGTATTTTAATGTAACAGTGAAATTACTAGTTTAATTAAAATACAGGAAATAGAAAGTGCTCGTTGTAATTTAGATATATATTAAGCTCGATAGTCAAATTTCCTAGAGCTAATTCAATATTAAGTAATGTGATTGATAATTTAAAATTAAAAAATCAAATTATAATTAAATCAAAAATCCGTTTCATAAGAAGGAACAATAACAAAATCATTTATATATATAGTCAATCACATACAGTGCTGTTCACTCTATCACAGCTCATGAGTTCGGCTAGACAGGTAACTCCTCAAGCCAGGATCGAAACTCGACCAACAGTCAGGACTTCTTACCATAACGCGATTCGGCTGCTAGTGTGCGGGTAGTGAATTAACGATGTTTTGACATCGTCAAATGCTTAAGTTCGATTTGTTCACACGAAGAGTATCTTTAATACGCCAACTGTAGCTTGTATATCACTTTCCAATATGCTCAACCCAAGATAGGGAGCATTATAGCCATCCACATACAGTTCTGTTCGCTATATCATAGTTCATCAGTGCTGCTAGACAGACAACTACCTACATCGAAACATGACCGTTAAAACAGCAGTATGAGTATATATATACATACATATATATATATATATATATATATATATATGTGTGTGTGTGTGTGTGTGTGTGTGTGTGCGCGTGCGTGTTGTGTATGTGTGTGTGTGTGTGTGAAGATGTATAAAAAGAATACGAAAAGTATAAAAGCTTATAAATGTTCTTTATTCGTTTTAAATTGGTGACGTGCAGGAATACAAAATAATTCTTATTAACTTTTCAAAAGTACATTATTTTCGACCAGCATATTAGTCTTCATCCGTGTAGTGAAAGATATATATATATATATATATATATATATATATACATATATATATATATATATATATATATATATATATACTGATTTTGTCTGGTATTCTTTTTTAAACTGATTTTTTATCCACAATTATGAATCGTTTTACTCAATATATATATATATATATATACATATATATATATATATATATATATATATATATATATATATATACGTTTGGTTTTACAAAATAATACTTATTTATTATGAAAGTATAAATAAAAAATAATTCTCGTAATAATGATTAAAAATGCCCTGAAAATATCACTTCTGATACACATATTTGGTTCTAAAATACGCAAAGCAAGAACTTATTTGCAGTAATTTTAAAAAGCACCGCTTTTTATATTTAAGATTTTAAATTATGCTCATTAATAAACATATAAAAGAAAATGGCGAGGTATTCCCGGGTTTGAACATGGAACTATAATATCTGTAGTAAGAAGCTCTTAAATCTAAGCTATGTTACAATAAATCTGCTGTTTATTAGAAGAAATTATTTGCTGAGATTTTATTATCTCCCTTAGCCTAAGATATTTATTCCTTTTTATCTATAAGATCGTATGTTTTATTTGATCTTCGATACTTATCGAACGAATTCCTACACAAACCATATCTAAGACTACTGGCAGACATAAAAATTAGTTTTGTGTAAAATAATTTCCTTTCCCCTTAATTTCCATATCCCAACGCAGACTTGAACGTGCACCCCGATATGGTCCTATGTACATAAAGCTAACTATTTTTCATAACGAGTCGAGGAAGACCTAATATTTTCATTGCAACCCTTGTTTTTGTATGAGATGTATCTCATAAAGTGGTCTCTACTTACCGAAATATGCTATTTACTGTGTAGCAACACATTAAGTATTACGTGAAAACAAATAAAGAGTACACATATGTTTATGGATATATGTATATATATATATATATATATATATATATATAGAGAGAGAGAGAGAGAGAGAGAGATAGAGAGAGAGATGTATACGATCGTTTCGGAAATCCGTGCTTTTTATTTGTGGTATACATGAAGTCACGTAGAACAATTATACATAGTTTTTTTGGTAAGCACGGTCTCCTCATCAGCAAATTTAGGAGGATTTCTATTGAATTGAAAAGACACCAAAAATAAACCTAGCATTAAAAGTAAGGCAGATGAATCTGAAAAATTGAAGTAAAAGGTTTGGATTTAAAATTTATAAGAAAATTAATAAGAAAATTGGTATAGGTTAGAGATAGAAATGAGTAGAAAAAAAATATTTTTTTTTTTTTGAATTTACATAATAAATTTGATTTAAAAATATATAGATATATAATTACCTTTTGGTTTTTCTTTTTTTGAAATCAGGAACTGTATTTAAAGTAGTCATTTAGATGTTTGCTATAGCTTTTTATTTTATTGAATGATGAATTTTAAAAGGGCGCGCTCGTGCAGTAAATTGTTTCCGTTAGCGTATTTTGATTTAAAGACGCTACAGTTAATATCTATAGAGAGAGAGTATTTATTTTGCAAGTTTTTAAGGGGAGATAATTGTCATGGCTTTATTTATTATTTGATTTACGAGTCTAAGGGCGGTAATTGGTTTAACTTAATTTATTTAAAAAAAAAAGAAAAAAAAGTAATCTATTTTTACTAATGAGTAATTTTTAATGATTTAAGGTGGTTTATATTTATTAAATTTACACCAACGTTTATTGTTACATGATAGAAGCTCGTGTCTTGAATTTACTAGTTTGGTTGTGCTTTTTATATCTTCATATTTTAAAATTTTTAGGGTTTCTTTTGTACATAATGTACAAAATTTATCTCCTGGTTTATATGATTTGCAAGTCTCAATTATTTGCCATTTTAAGTTGAAAGAAATATTGCTATTTTTTAGTTGCCAAATATAGTTGGATAGAGTAGTTTGGTTTGATAGAGAGTTATTTTTAAAAGAATGTTTGTGCGTTGAAATTCTATGTTTTATTGGGCCAGATGTGGAACCAATATATATTACCTCTTGATTATTATGATTATTTTCCGTTAGGTCTATTGTTGGATTATAATGTGGTGGGTTGGTTAATAATTGATCGGTAGATTGATTTAAGTTGGTGTTATTATTTAATCTGGTAGTTGAGTTATGGCTGTTGATAGGTTCTTGTATATTTGGAGTTTTTGATACTGTGCAGCTATAGATAACATTTTTAATTTTACATGAGCCTTGTAGGGGACATTTATTTTTTCTTCTACAGTTACAGTCCGATGTATTTTGTATAGTTGCATTTTGTAGTATATTAATTTTATTATTATTAGAGCTAATTATTTTCTGATGAAGGTTAGGCATAGTAGAGTAAGAGACTTTAATTGTGTTCTTATTGAAACTACAAGTTAGTAAAAGATCTTACTTGATAACAAAAAGTCAAGCAGAGGGAATAGGGCGAAGCAAAAACGTGATTTCCCGTGAATGGAGGGTCCGGTGAAAGGAAAAATATCCAATGGCGGTAAAATCCAAAAAAAGCAAACCCAAGAAAGTTATTCAAATTTCAACTCACACAAGTAAATGCCAAGGGAATCGCGCAATAGGAAGATGGTCCAAAATAATCCAAAAGGCAAAAATCCGTGGAATAATTCACAAATAGGTACAAGGAAAAGGGGAAAGACTTCCAATAATATTATTAAAAGGAAGATAAGATGTGCGTAAAAAAATAGAAGTTATTTAAAACTCGTCTGCCGAGGCAAAGTGTAATTAAGAAAAATTATATATATATGTATATATATATATATATATATATATATATATATATATATATATATATATATATATGTATATATACATAGATATATATATATATATAATTTTTTTACCGCTTATCTGTTTGGTTACATATATTTCAGATGTTGGACCATGTTTACGAGCTTTCAACCTCGTCAGGCCTTACGGAAGTGGTGGTTATAATTAGGAAGAAGTGTTTTAGAAGAAATTCGTATTTCTTCTAAAACACTTCTTCCTAATACTTTCCATTTCTCTAAGATCTGACGAGGCTGTTAGATCGAAAACATGGTCCAACATCTGAAACATATGTAACCAAACAGATAAAACAGTAATAAAAAATAAAGCATATATTTGCTCTGCAACAGTATTTACCACTGTCTTCAGGTTTTTACTAATTACCAGTTTTACCAAAATAACAGGCGATTAGAGCACTATAAAAGTGGTGGCGGGTGTCTATTCAAATAGACATTCCGACGAGTTATTTACGGGCGTCGATTCCATGGTTGAGTGAGAGAACTGCCGACATGACGTTCCTAGACTCAATCCTTGGCTTGGGAGAGACGCTAATCTAGCGGCACGGATGAGTTGTGATACAACGAAACAGAACTGTATGTCGATGACTACAACTATATTTTAAGCCCCCTCTTTGGGCAGAGCACTGTCGTAAATAATCTCACCCGCTACTTAATTGGCTGAAAATGCGAAGCTCGTTGTTTGTTTGTTTACGAACAGGGAATTTGAGCACTATAAAGATGGTGGCGGGTGTCTATTTAAATAGACATTCCGACGAGTTATTTACAGGCGTCGATTCCATGGTCGAGTGGGAGAACTGCCGACTGTAAACACGACGGTTCTAGGCTCAATACTTGGCTTTGGAGAGATGCTAGTCTAGCGGCACTGATGAGTTGTGATACAACGAAACAGGAGTGTATGTCGATGACTATATATATATATATATATATATATATATATATAAATATCTATCTATATATATATAGTAATGTATAAAATATATATGGCGGTTAAGCTACACTGAATATTTCGCATTTCATCCACTCTAGGACTCTTCAGGCTTATGCGCATAATATATATATTATAACTAGCTCTACCTATGTATTGAGCACTTTTGAAGGAAATACTTAAAGTTTACGCATAAATCTATACTTTCATCTATTAATTTTATGTGAGTAAATTAAGTATATATATATATATATATATATATATATATATATATATATATATATATATATATCTTAGTGTTGGAATCGGAATCGGAATCGGGATTCAGAAAAATCGAAACTTTGGGTGGTATCTGAAACGGTGTTGGAATTGGAAAAGGAGGGTTCCTATTTTCCGATGCCACATACGATTTTTTTTATTTATCTTTTTTTTTTTTTTTTTTTTTGACTTTATTGGAACCCAAATCTTCCACTGCTGGTAGAAATAATATAATAATAAATATTGATTAATTTTAAGCTACCAGCAAAGCTAACGGTATAAATCACCACCACAAGTGTGCTCATTTTCTTACTTGACGAGAAAATATATGTATAGTAAACACGTTATTTTTATTGTAATCCTGACCAAATTACAAGTTTATAGTAAAGTAATTAGAGATTTATAAGAATCGGAATCGGGGTCGGTATTAGTATTATAATCGAAATCCAGAAAGATATTGGAATCGTCCCATCACTAACACACACACACACATACACACACACACACACACACACACACACACACATATATATATATATATATATATATATATATATATATATATATATATATATATATATATCGGTTTCGATTCAAGCTGATACACCCAAATCATATGGACATGTTTTTATTGTTTGGTTTTAAATGGCAATTTGTAATATATAAAAAAATCTATAGACATTAACTCTATAATAATATACAAAATCAGCAAGTATTAAAATATCAGATTTAAGCGTACTTTACGATCGGTTTACGCCGGGCATCCCTTTCTCATTAAGATAAAAACTTTTGCAGTTTTTACAAAAGAGCTTCAATTATATCAAAGTATCTCCATTAACCCTGGACATTTACAGAATACCAACTTCAATATATATATTTTGTACGGAATCGTAATTGTATCTGAATCGGGAGTAATATTGGAATCGTCCGAACACTAATATATATATATATATATATATAATCTTTTTCTTCACCATATTCCCTCTCCTTTATTTTTTGTCACCAAGTAAGATCTATGGGTTACTTGTAATTTCACAAATACTTTTGCAAGCAAATTCCGATCCCGCATTTTGCTAAATCCTACCTTCTGATTGGAAGGAAAATATTTCTTCGAAACTCCGCGGATTAAGGACTAACCACTTATTGTGTGCTTCCTTTTTAAAATGAAATATGTTTTAACTCTTTTTCAAAGTGATTTTTAACATGTTTTATTAACTACTTGTTTATATATATATATATATATATATATATATATATATATATATATATATATATATATATATATATATAACTTACTAACTAGCTTTACATACGTATTGGGCACTTTTGAAGTAAATACTTAAAGTTTACGCACAAATCTATACTTTCGTATATTAATTTTATGTGAGTAAATTAAGTAGTTATATATATATATATATATATATATATATATATATATACACTTGTGCCCGATATTATTCATACCCCTCGGATCTTTGAGATTTCTATAAGAATATTGCTCAAACCAGAAGATAGACAATATTAAAGGGATTTCAAACAATAAATCAAGCATAAGCATTTAATTTAAACTCAACAAATAAATAAATTATGCAAGTTTGAAGCATTATACTAAGAAAAACAATAATGGCACTAGTTCAAAATTATTCATACCTCTCTTACTAATAGTCAATAGCATGCCCTTTATTCTTAATAATTGCCTGTAACCGTTTTGGATATTCATCAACAAGGTTTTTACAATCATCAACACTGATTTTTGACCATTCTTCAATGCAGTAGTTCTCTTAATCCCTCAAATTTCTAGGTTTCCGCTTTTTAACCTCAGTTTTCAATATGTGCCAGAGGTTTTCGATAGGGTTCAGGTCAGGACTCTGGCTAGGCCATTCCAAAACATTAATGTGATTATCCTCAAACCATTTCTTGACTATTTTGGCAGTATGTTTTGGATTATTATCCTGTTGAAGGACCCAGTTTGGTCCTAAATGGAGCTTCTCCGCATCCTGTCTAATGTTTTTCTGGAGTATCTCCAAATATTGCTCCTTCTTCATGGTTCCATCTATCTTGACCAAACTACCTGGACCACGAGCCGAAAAGGAGCCCCAAAACATTAGGCTACCACCACCATGTTTCACCGTGGGTATGGTGTTCTTTGGGTTGTAAGCTTCTCCTTTCTTCCTCCAAACGTAAGAAGCATCCATATGGCCAAACAATTCAATTTTTGTTTCGTCAGTCCACAAAATACTTGAGAAAACGGACTCTGGAGAATTCACATGGGTCCTAGAAAACTTTAGACGTGCTGTAAGGCGTTTTCCGGTGTGCAATGGAGTCCTTCTTGGTCTTCTTCCTTTCAGACCATTTTCATGCAGAGTCCTTTGCAATGTTTGCCTTGATATTTTTATGCCAGAAGACTCCAGATTTTCTAAAATGTCCTTAGTAGTGGTGGTTGGATTTGCATTAACACTTCTTACAATATTCCTGGTGGCTCTAGCAGACAGTTTCCTTTTCCTTCCTCTACCAATCAAGTTGTTTGTTGTGTGGTGGCTCTGGAAGGTTTTTGATGATGCTCTGTACTGTTGCTGTAGGGACCTACAATTTCTTGGAAATTGACTTGTAACCTAAACCATCCTTATGTGAATTCACAATTTTAGTCCTAAGATCATTACTAAGCTCTTTTTTCTTCCCCATTCTAATAATTTTTATTCTTTTTTTGGTTTTCAGTTGATATCATTTTAATTTCTGAAAAATGCAAAAAACGAAATGAAATTAATCAAAGGTTGTATAAAAGCATTCAAAATAAGAATCAAACAGGAAACAAACAGTCAGAAACTCGATTAATACTGAAAAAATAAGGGGGTATGATTATTTTTGAACATTGCAGATTTTATAAATAGCTGTATATTTCTTTTATTACAACTATCCCGAGATTTTAAAATGACGAAAATGATCAGAAGAGGTTTATTAAGAATATGTATCAATATGGACGTAAACAATAAATTCTTACAAAGTTACACCTAATAAACTCAATTTTCAAGAGGGGGTATGAATAATATCGGGCACAAGTGTATATATATATATATATATATATATATATATATATATATATATATATATATATATATATATTGTTTTATTTCAAGGATACATTCGCCTATAACGGTGTTTTTTATCGTATTTCGCTAAAACTTACTGATAAACTCGTGTTGCATTAATAAGTGAATAAAATGTGATGCACTGAAAATTTGTTAAAACTCACTTTTTCCTTGTGGAAAAATTTGCTTTATTTTATCAGAGAAACTATTGATAACGGTTGCTTTGGAAGTCTCAGTGAGTAACTAGTTATGCTCCTACTTATTGTAAGCATTTAATGTATCAATCGAAGTGATAATATTTACACGGTCTTCCTACAATCATGAGTATCTTGTTGTACTCCCTTCGACGTGTACTTAAACATATGCGTTTTTTGTGCGTCTTTTTATTGTACATTTTTAGTCACTCAGGGGTAATGGGTTCACTGTAATTAGAAGCAATTAATGAGCATGCAATCTACGTCTTAATCTGCGCCAACGATATTTGTTCCCATTACACTTAAATTTCTGCAAACAAAATACACGGTAGAATTCTAAAGAAGCACCTTCATTTAATTCTCGAGAAAGAAACTATTAGATTGCTACATTTTTCGGTATCTTAAAAAATAAAGAGGTTTGATTTTGTTAATTTACATGGTCCGAAGGTATTATTTTAAGAAATTACTAGTTCTACTTCAACGAAATATTTCAGGTCTCGGCCATTATTTCGAAGACTAAACATCGTCAATTGCAGTCTGTCGTGAAGAAGTAGATCATTTCTATTATATAGATAAGCACGTTCCACAATAATTGGTGAAAGGACTGTCGAAATAATTGTAATACTATAATTATCCTTTATATCTTTATAAAATGGTAGTACAAAGGTTAATAAAATTAGAGTCATACCAAATACGAAATAATGGCCAAGTCCTGAAAGATTTAGTTGAAGTAGAACTAGTAATTTCTTAAACCGAGAAGATTAATAAAATTAGAGCCCTACCATTTCATAAATATATCAAGGATTATTATAGTTGTACAGTTATTTCAACATTGCTTTCGCCAATTATTTTGGAACGTGTTTATCTATGTAATAGAAATGATCTACTTTCTTATGCTGAGCTTCACTGAAAATCAATTTCAACCTTCCTACACACATCTTTTACACAAGCCGCTTACAATAGCATTTCCTAAAACATGTTTCCCTAAATTCGCGCTCATTATGTCTTCGATAAAACGTATTTATTCTGAACTCAATTACAAATACGGATTACCAAAAAAAAAAAGAAGAAACACGTTTTACTCGATATCTCTTACATACTCTCAATCCCATCACTACACTGTTTGCCTTTTTTACAGGTATTAATAATTTTAAACACGGCTGCTTATGCCGTGCAGTGCATTGTGCAGAAGGCTGACACGTTGAACTGTCAACGGCAACAGAGGGCGGATGTACACGTTGATGAGGTTCAGGTTAATATCATTTACATGCAGGTACATCGGAAGCCAGGTACGGATATATAAACAAGACAGTTAACTTTTCAGGACAAATCAGAGACGGGCAGACACGCGCCAGAATTGTTGAGGAAACCACTCGTTGTCCGCCGAAACCGTCACCCGCCCTTTGTCCTACGTCGCACTCACTGCTACACGCAACCATTGAATTTAGCATTTTGAAAAAAAGAACTAAAAACATTTATTTTTTATACAAATTGTTAGCGTCTGTTTTTAACGGGAGGGCGTTGGGGAACGCATCACTTATTATTTAATTTTATCCGTTTACACATTCTTAAACAATAGACTAGACTTTTAAAAGGTATAATAACTACTCACGCATCATGATTGTATTGGAGGAATAAGATTTTATCCAAAGTCATTCCTCTCGGGACTGACGTTTAGCGATTAAAATATTTTTTAAAAAAATAATTCTTAAGAACACTAGAATTTATTATAGATAAATGTAAACAAACAAACAAAAAAAGTATGACGCTGAAACGCATGAAAAACATATTCTTATTACAATAGAAAAATGCTAGCATGGACAGTAATATGGGTCAGCTTAAACAAGGAAAAGTAAAGGACTAGTTGTTGAAACTGAAAAAGAAAAGGACAAGATATTCTTGTAAAAATATAATGAATTTATAACTTAAAATACTGCAGCAGTAATAATTGGTTATATAATAGTATAAAATCAAAAAGCAATGAATTAGTAGCAGAGGTAGTCGCTAAAGCTACGTGGTTGCTATGGAATTTTTTATTTAAAAACATCGCTCACTTCCTTATATTGTTTTACGATCTTGACTCTCAGAAAATAAATCATAACTTTTGTTTTACTGAACGAACATTGAAAATTCTTTTTCACAATATAATAAAGAAGGTGATCTATAAACTGTAATAATTGTTTGACATTTGGTCGAAAAGTGAGTGAGCGTTGAAGCTTTAAAGCAGTTTTAATGACTAAAATTCCCACCTAACCATATATCCAAACACTAACGTGTTTTAATTATCTCTCTCGCTCTCTCTCTCTCTCTCTCTCTCTCTCTATATATATATATATATATATATATATATATGTATATATACATATATACATATATATATATATATATATATATATATTATGATAAAACTAAGTATATGTTAAATATTACATGTATTTTTTTTGTATTTTCTGTTTATCTTAACGGACCGTGTTAATAAAATCAATAAACATCCAACAAATCACTAAACGATTTAACGATAGGATAATTTATTAATTGCTAGCAACCGCAACTTCCATAACTAATGCTGGCATTCTGTGGACGGTACGCTAAATGATGATCCGGCGATATTATTTTAGCTTTTTTTTTCATTTTTCTTAAACTTTTTTCTTCCAGGGGATGGGACATCAACCAGATGTCTGACATTTACCCCTATTTTAGTGAGTCCAACCAAGAGATCATTTCAGGATTCTAGCCGTCCCTTTCAGTGCAATCGCTTGCACTTGGTTCACTGGGTATGCTTTCTATGTACTTTTTAAAGATCTTTTTCATACGCCCAGTTGCTCCTATGATGACTGGCATAATTGAAACATCTTTTAATTACCAATTTCGTTTCCTATCATACATAAGTCCTTGATACTTTGTATCTTTTCCCTCTCAACTCTGTTAAACCCTGTATCATTTGGTACACTGACCTCTATTACGGTCGCTTTTTTGTTTGTTCTGTCCCAAATCACTATATCTTGTTTCAAACTGTGTTTTCTAGATATGTAGCAGTAGGAATTATGTAGTCATAGTGAATAGTGTGGTCGTCATTCCCAACTGTTCGTTCGGGTATATGTTCGCAGGATTTTTTACTACACTGAATGTTGAGTTTCTTACATATCGTCCAGTGAAGGTATTTGCAAATTCCGTTATGGCGATCTGTATAATAACCGTCTCCAAGTAGGACTTTGCAACCAGAAATCAGATGGCCCAGACTCTCAACCTCAGTGCTACAGAACCTGCATTTATTATTGTTGCTTAGACCACACACCTTTTTGAAGGCGTTTGTCATGAGGCCCTGGTCTTGGTCAGCCAATATCAACCTCTCTTGGTCGTAATGGAGGAATCCTCTTTTGAGCCAGTCCAGGGAACCATCCCTATCAATATATTCTTGGGATAGTTCAGTCGGTAGGTATTTTGCCCGTTTATGGTTGGTCCATTCTTCTGTTTTAACACTATGGAACTGGCTAGTGTATTTTCTGGGCTATGTCAGTGGCAGGCTTGTTTGGGTTCTCAGTATCATTTGTAAGGCAATCTTTTCCAAAATGAGTGGCAAGTTGTGTTATAGATGTTGTACTACTTGCTCGATTCTGATAATGGTCTTTAATTTTCATAAACTTGGGGTTACAGGAACTTATTATGTATTGACCTATGCTGATGATTGTGGCTCTGTGTTGATGATTGACTTCCGAGACTGTAAAATTATTTAAGTAATCTGATAGGGTAAGTAAAATTATCTCGTTATTACAGTTCATCGCCAATATTCTTATATGTCTGTGAGGAGACTTCTGGAATAAAAAATCAGCTTAACAATAGAACATTATTAAGGATTCGTCCAGGATAAATGTTTTCGCATGCTTCATTTCCTTTAAGGGACATTTCTTTAAATTATATAAAGTGGTTTTTATTCAAGAAGTCTGAAGAAAGACTGGTTATGTAAAAATTTTCAAACGCCATAATGCTTGAAATTGTCCAACCGGTCTTGAAACAATTGTAACTTACAATGAAATAAACTTTTTGTTGCTACCAATTCCTTATAGCCTTGGTTTTGTTAATTCAATATATATATATATATATATATATATATATATATATATATATATATGTATATATATATGTATATATATGTGTGTGTGTAATTATAAAACTCAAATAACCTTGTAACGATGTATGTAACCCACTTTCTGGTTTACGACATGCGGTTGCGCATGCGTGCATGATATACGCACTGAAATATTAACGTTATTATTTGGAAATTATTATTTAACATGGGTAGAGTGTGGTTTAAAATAACTTAAACGTAATACACAAATGAACGATGTAAAAAAGTATTAATAATCGTTGATTTGGATAATTTAAACGCGAAATGAAAAACAAAAGAACAATTGGGACGTTGAAATATTAACGTTTTTTTCGAAATTATTATTTAACATGGGAAGAGTGGGGTTTCAAAAAAAAAGAATAATTGGGACGCTGAAATATTAACGGTATTATTTCGAAATTATTATTTAACATGGAAAGAGTGGGGTTTAAAACAACTTAAACGTAATAAAGAAATGAACGATGTAAAAAAAGCAGATATATTAAAATTTGAATTTAACTATAATAAGTATTATGATATCTGTTCAGTGCACATTTACCTATAAATATGGCCAACCACTTATAATTCAGTAACTGTCTTTTTTTTCAAAAATAGTCAATTATAATAAACAGAATGACTCATAGAATGTTATCTATATTCTTTCTTCATTTTAATATACTTTCATAGAAATGTTTCTGTTGTGTCAAAAAAAAACTATTTTCTTTACGTCACAGTTATCACGCTCATACATGAATTCCATAGCTAATATAACATACTGACCCAACGGGTCACGGGTAGTCTAGTATATATATATATATATATATATATATATATATATATATATATATATATATATATATATATATACTAGCAGGGGTTACCCGGCGTTACCTGGGTGATTTGCCCCCTTCCCACTCCGAGGGGTAACAAAAAAAGTCACCCCTCTGGATTTACATGCTTGGTGCCGGCCTCCCCACTTCAGGGAGAGATACTCCCCAACCCCACCTTCAGGGAGGAGGGTGCCTTCAGGCTTCCCCCCCCAAGAAAAAAGTCATCTCCTCCTGGCCTCTTCGCCCCCCCAGCCTTGGAGGGGACACCGGCTCCCTCCTTTGGGGGAGAAACTGCCAAGCTCTCCCCTTTCGGGTGAGAAAATGCCAGGCTTCCCCTTTTGGTGGGGGGATGGTGGCGGGCCTTCGTTATAAAGATGGCCGGCCAGCTGAAAAAATGACGTCATCGCCGAGGTCCCAACAAGCAAGATATGTGGAACTCTTAGACTGTCAATAATGAACAGTAATTTTTACAGACAGCGTTATAAAACTTCAAAATTGGATTAAAATAAAGAAATAAAGAAAGAACACGGTGATTTATACTAAAACTCCTCTAATATTAATAATAAAATAATTAAAAAAACACAAGTTTGTTTAAGTATAATAAGCAATTGAATATTTCGTTGTATTATAGATTGTAAAGATTAGAATGCGTTCTTTAATTATTTATAAATTACATTTACAAAAGGGAAGGAACACGATTTGATTTGTAGTAAACTTGAAGTTTATTTAATATAATTAAATGAAAATTATGCACGTAAGATTATGAATATTTGAAGCAGAACATAAGCAAAACATTTGATATAAGTAAAGACAATAAACAAATATTAAAATTAAACTATTTTTTTTAATCAAAATGAATTTTTTAAAATCAAAATGAATGTTGGGTTTGTATTACTGTACACATAGATTCGAAAAAGTTGGCAAAAAACAAATATATAACAAATAAATGTTATCAAAGGCAAGATAAGTTACTTTTCTACAAAACTAGATATATTTTCGTATTTTTATTCAATGTAACATGTTTATTCAGCTCGAAAACCATACAGTGTTTACCGATGTATTGGAAAATTCAAGATGGCGTCTGACTCCCTCTGTAACACTGTAAGTTTGGGAAAAGGTGTTATAAATAAAAAACTGGATAAAATATTGTTAAAAACTCGCTCAATATATGTTACCGTGACATAGCTTGACATACATTCGACGGGTTTTTATAGTATTCTTTCTAGTTTTTTATTTATAACACCTTTTCCCATACTTACGGTGTTAAAGAGGGGGTGAGGCGCCATCTTGAATTTTCCAGTACATCGGTAAACACTGTATGTTTTTCGAGCTGAATAAATATGTTACATTGAATAAAAACACGATAAATATATCCAGTTTTGTAGAAAAGTAACTTATCTTGCCTTTGATAACATTTATTTGTTATATGTTTGTTTTTTGACAACTTTTTCGAATCTATGTGTACAGTAATACAAACCCGTATTTTGTATAGCTTTTTATTTAATTACACCTTTTTCCAAACTTACGGTGTTAAAGAGGGTGGTAGACGCCATCTTGAATTTTCAAATACATCGGTAAACATTGTATGTTTTTCGAGTTGAATAAATATGTTACATTGAATAAAAACACGAAAAATATATCCAGTTTGGCAGAAAAGTAACTTATCTTGCCTTTGATAATATTTATTTGTTATATATTTGTTCCCCCCCTCCCAAAAAAATTAGAGTGGTCGGTCTTCTGTCTGTAATAGCGTATCTGGATATTTACCCAAAAAAATATTTAGGTTTGGCTATAAATTTCTAAACTCATTTCATCCTAAATAATTTAGGTGACTGAAATAGGAATCTAATTGAATCTTTAATTTCCTGAATAGTATCCGATAATTCATTTTTCTTCGAGTTATATCGAATACATTAATACGGACTTTAGGGGCTTTTTTCGTAATGTTACTGTAAAAATTATGTTTTATTGTAACAAATTACGATGCTTTAAAAAAAGCAAAAATAAATGCTTGCGTTTTTTATTTACTACTGAAAACAATAACTTTAGTAAAGGTATTTTTGTTTAAAAAAAATAAAACATTTTCACTAAGAGTTGAGTAAAAAGTAATTAGTTCATTATATTCTGCGATCATTATTTAAAAAATACTGCAATTTGCATTAAAATTCGTTAATTTCCCGATTTTTCGTGAATTTTTAAGTAAAGGGAGGAGTCAAAATGTGCATACACTTTGAGCGTCGTCATTCATTTTGAGACCACGTGTGGTTAATTTAAATATCCAGTTTGGCAGAAAAGTAACTTATCTTGCCTTTGATAACTTTTATTTGTTATATATCTGTTTTTGACAACTTTTTCGAATCATGTGTACATTAATACAAACCCGAAATGAAAACACCACGAGTGAAAGCGCGTTTTTTTTAGTTTAGTTTCATATATATATATATATATATATATATATATATATATATATATATATATATATATATATATATATATATATATAAGTATTTTTAAATTTTATCTCTCTAGCTTTAAAAAAAAGTTTTAAAATGTTATCAGCCGGCATAATTTATTTTAAATCTTGAAAAATTTGAGGAAAATTAATTTTTGCAAGATTTTTAAAACATGTGTGTCAACAGCTTAAAAAAATCGTCTCTTCAAAAGAACATGTTATAAAGAGTGTGTGTGCGTGTGTGCGCGTGTGCTTGGTAGTAGTAGTAGTAGTACTAATAATATATCCAGCGTTTGCTTTCCTGTTGTGTGTACGTGTGTGCGGATAGCGCCAGAATGGCGGACGTTGAGTTGGAGGTTGGATTGTGATGTCTTGTGTCAGTTTCGTATTTATCTAATTTGTAACTGGCAAGTTAGAAAAAAATTAAACCCTTCCAAGATGGGCAATAAATAAGACCAAAATATTTTATGGTAAAGTTAAGAGCGTAAGAACTATAGTTTTTTAGGAGATGTGATTATTGGATTAACCAATCAGAAATCGTCTGTGGCACACATATCTCTGTTTATATATATATATATATATATATATATATATATATATATATAATATTTAGTAATGTGATTGATAATTTAAAATTTAAAAATCAAATTATAATTAAATTAAAAATCCGTTTCATAAGAAGGAACAACAACAAAATCATTGATTTTGTTGTTGTTCCTTCTTATGAAACGGACGTTTAATTTAATTATAATTTGATTTTTAAATTTTAAATTATCAACACATTACTAAATATTAAATTAGCTCTAGGATATTTACCTATCGAGCTTATTATATATCTTAATTACAACGAGCACTTTTTCTTTCCTGTATTTTAATAAAACTAGTAATTTCACTATTACATTAAAATACACTCAGCTCTTTAGACTATTGTTCTAATCTCCTTTAAATATATATATATATATATATATATATATATATATATATATATATATATATATATATATATTGCGCCTTTATTAAATACTAGCGAGGGGTACACGGTGTTGCCCGGGTGTTTGGAGCTGTGTGTGGAACTCCGCGGGTGGGTTAAAAAAAGTAATATGAGGATCGAACCCGGACCATTGAGGCAAAGTTGTAAATTAAAGGATGAACAAAAAATTACGACGTTAACCATTGCCCCACCGCGAGATGCTAACGGAAGCGCGTTTGAATTTATTTAATTCCTTGGAGTCGGCAGCTGCCCGTTTTAATGAGTTAATGAGGCCAAGTTTGACTGCAGGATTTTTATTCTCCCAAGATTTTATAGGAAAAATACTAACCCACATGCGGCGAGCGACAAATGTTGAATATTTATCTTCCCGAACTCGAGCAAATTAAATAGACAGGCGAGTTTCGTTGTTCGTTGAGATATTACGATTTGTATGTGATATAAAAAGTTTTTAAAAGTTGTGAACTGACCGACCACTTCTCTGAAAAAAAGCCTTTTGTAGACATACAAAAAAGCGAACACACATACATATATACATACCTACATTTTCGATTTTATATTTATAGATACATATCTATATGTACATTTCGCCGTATAAGACGAGCGTCAGATGAAACGAGGTACCACCTTGGAAAGAAAAATCATAAATTTATTATATATCCGTTGTATAAGTGAACTACTAGATCCCGGAATTCTGTTTGGTTATCCTAGGCTGCTGATTGCAAAACCCGGTATCTTATGAAATACTGTTTTTTAAAGATTACTTTTTTAATTTATACACCGAAATATACGGTAGATACTCCTGTAACGTTCTCCTCCTTTTATACGCGTAAATATACAGTAGATAGATATCCAGAAACATATGTTGACAGTCACAACACTTTGCCAATATCAAAAATAATGAGCAATAATAAATTCCTCCTCCTCCTCCTCCTCCTCCTCCTTATCCTCCTCATGATGATCATCATCATCATTCTGTTCGTCAATCTTGACGATGACAAGTTGGCGCCTCAGTGCTTCATCACCCCACCTTGGCTCCAAACTTGCTTGCGCAGTTTAGGTGCAATATCTGTGTCGCATCATATAGACACCATCTGAACCTCCTATGATAATTTCCAGTGAAGCGAACCTGCGACGACTGGCAGCAGCGGAGCCCGCAGCTTCTGCCCGAAAGTAATGCCAGTGAGGTAAACAGTCACCCTATTGTATCCGCTACTACGCCTTTTCTTTCTGGATGAGGGTCCATAGCCTTTTTAGGAAAACTGCAAGGCAGCAGACGCATTTGAAGCCAGTCCCCGTTTCTTAGACTTTTGCTGTGATAAGATCCACAAGGTAGTAATGTTTGAATGTGGGGTTGGTTCCTATAGTCTCGCCCAACTATGGTCACCCACAAGACAGTAGGGTATGGGTTGGTAGTATGCCCGAGCATGTCCACACATCGGTGGGCGATAACACACTACCTCTGGGGTCCCCTACTACTCCAAGATCTTCTACAAGTCTACCCTGGGGCCGCAAGGTACCCAGTGATCATGTGTGGCTAACGTAAATCACTGTAGGAGTCTTGATGATGGAGAGGCTATGTACAGGCAAGGAAGACGTATGCATAGCTGCTCCCTTTTCACTACAAGGTTAGGCAGCGGTGTTTGCTTGAAGCGAGAAGGAATGAACATAATACTAACTTATACCTAACACACTAGACACATCACACCCCCTGCCGGATTAAGAATCCAAACGCAAACACAATGTCAGTAGTTATCTGTCACGAATTTACGAAAACCCTGAGTAAAAAAGATAGAGGGATATGCAAAGCTACCATGCCTGAAATAACTTAAGTAAGTTCGTAGTATGTTATCATATTATATCCGCCTTGTTTAATAAATAGTGGCCCGCGATTAAATTATATTTTAATGTAGAAAACAAAGCAACACATATGTAGTTAGTTATATATAGTTACTACGTTTGTAATACATAGTTATAGGTACTACGTTTGTTATATATATTTAAAGATACTACGTTAGTTATATATAGTTAAATGTACTACGTTAGTTATATATAGTTAAAACACTACGTCAGCTATATATAGTAATAGGTACTAACTTAGTTTTATATAGTAATAGGTACTACGTTATTTATATATAGTTAAAGGTACTACGTTAGTTATATATAGTTATAGGTACTACGTTAGTTATATACTTATATACTTATAGATACTACGTTAGTTATATATAGTTAAAGGTACTACGTTAGCTATATATAGTTATAGGTACTGCGTTAGTTATATATATATATAGTCAAAGGTACTACGTTAGTTATATATATAGTTATATGTACTACGTTCGTTATATATAGTTAAAGGTACTACGTTAATTATATATAGTCAAAGGTACTACGTTAGTTATATATATAGTTATATGTACTACGTTCGTTATATATAGTTAAAGGTACTACGTTAATTATATATAGTTATAGGTACTACGTTAGTTATATATAGTTATAGGTACTACGTTATTTACTTATAGTTAATGGTACTACGTTAGTTATTCATATGTAAAGGTACTACGTTAATTATATATAGTTATAGGTACTACGTTAGTTATATATAGTTATAGGTACTACGTTATTTACTTATAGGTAATGGTACTACGTTAGTTATTCATATTTAAAGGTACTACGTTAGTTATATATAGTTAAATCTACAACATTAGTGATATATTCTTACGGAGAGCACTATTTAAATAAACATTCATTCAAACGAATACAACCTTGTCGAACTCGAGAATTTTTCTGTCAAAGTTACCAATTGCTATGAAATGGCATTTTACGTAACAGATAATTACTGATATTTCAGTTAACGTGACACATGCCATACGGTTGCATTTTCCATTTCCAATGCGGGTGATACTAAGAATACAACTGCGACTTCTTTAAGACTTTACGTTTGACGGAAGAAAATTTCGAATCAAATAAATTTGCCCCTCGAAGTTTTCTAAAGATTGGGGAATTCGATTGACGTATTCCTGAGTACGACAAGATAAGCCGAAACCAGGCTGAAGCTTACATCGGGCGAAACATTGCGAGAATTACAACCTTTTACTAGACATAGTATAGCGACTCTATTTGGAAATAATCTATCGAATTATCGTCATCTATATATTCCCAGGATGCTTCTCCCATATTCACTAAATTTCATCAAATTGCGCAGAAACCGATTTGACTAAAGAAAAAGATAAGCGTTGCGTACTTTTTTTTTTTTTTTTTTACACAGTGATCACCACTTATCAAGGCCCGGAAGCCACTCAGGGATAAGGGTTATTGCAAGTACATTACGTTAGTGTGGAGATTTGATGAAGTGTTTACTTAAGGGGGCGGTTCATTAGGAATTTGTTAACATTGGCCTTGAACACATCCAAGTTGTAGTCCGGTGGGAAGCAGGTAGATGGAACAGAGTTCCACAGGCATGCAGTTCTAAGAAAGAAGCTTTGTTCATGGACTCCACGTTTTGATCTAGGCACAGATAAAGAGTGGGGGAAATTTTTCACAGTGGATTCGGCTAGACGGGTGTTTTTCGTGAAAGATTGGCGAGGGGGGACCAGAGATTGACCAGAGTGTGTAAAATTACAATGAGATATCACCATTTTGTTGAGTCCATCATGTCTGATCTATCCTACTAAGTTGGTTCAAGATGCAGGAAAGTATGGTCACTAGTAAAATAGTAATATTTTCACTAATAAAACCAACTTTGTGTATATCTGTTCTTCAGATGCTGCACTTCAGTTTCTTGTTCTCTATCAGTGGAGGAGAAATCCTTCACGACTGAGACAATTTTTATTTTTGTTCCTTTTCTCCACATTAAAAAACGACCCTGGTGTCTAACTCTGTCCTGTGGGGAGGCATTGTGAATAGGAACAGGAACAAAAACATGTAAGGCAAATTAACTCAGACTAAAGACACAATACTAAATAACAGGCGTGAATCGGAAAATAAATGAACACATATCTAAGGCAATGGCAGAAACACTAGAGGAAAACCTCCAATATGTAGTGAAATGGGGACAAAAATGGATGGTCACATTCAATGCTGCCAAGTCTAAGCTTGTTTCCTTCAATAATTACAAGAAACCTTCTCAACCATTAATAGGTATGGCTAAAGATACATTACCTGAAAGTACTTCTTTCAAACTCCTCGATTTAACGTTCACAGGGAAGATGACTGGGAACAGATACATTGAGAACATTGCCAAGGCTGCTGCGATGAAGGTGGGCTCTCTCTACTGTGCTAGAAAGTTACTTATGCCTGAAAGTATCCTATATATCTACAGGCCATCATTTGCCCATGTATGGAGTATTGTTGTGACATTTGGGCTGGTGTATCTGCTACTAGTCTCTCACTCTTGAACAGGGTTCAAAAGAGAGTCACCAACTGATAGGTCCTGAACTGTTATCTACGCTTATACCTCTGTCCCATCGATGAAATGTCGCATCCCTCTGCCTGTTTTACAAGTATGTTAATGGTGTATGCTCTGACGAACAACAAGACTTTGTTCCCCTTCAACGTAAATACCCCGACAAAACTGACAAGCAACAAAGTCCCATCCCTACACAGTAGAGATCCCTACATGTAAGAAAGCCTTCTACTCTAATAGTTTCTTCATCAGAACTGCTAGACCTTGGAACTCCCCTCCAGGTTCCTGCTTCCCCAACTGTACTGACATGCAGAAGTTCAAGTGTAATTTGACCAGACAACTTGCTGCTGGACATAAAAGATAGTATCCCTGCAACTTATGTCCCTGATGGTAGCCCCTTATATAAAAGTGGCAATGTGCCTTGTTTGGGGTGAAATTTTTTTTTTTTTTTACACAGTGATCAGCACTTATCAAGGCCCGGAAGCCACTCAGGGATAAGGGTTATTGCAAGTACATTACGTTAGTGAGGAGATTTGCTGAAATGGTTACTTAAGGGGGCGGTTCATTAGGAATTTGTGAACGTTGGACTTGAAGACATCCAAGTTGTAGTCTGGAGGGAAGCAGGCAGACGGAACAAAGTTCCACAGGCGTGCAGTTCTAAGAAAGAAGCTTTGTTCATGGAATCTGCGTTTTGATTTAGGCACATATATAGAGTGGGGGAAATTTTTCACAGTGGATTCAGCTAGACGGGTGTTTTTCGTGAAAGATTGGCGAGGGGGGACCAGAGATTGGAGTTCAGACGAGCATCTGCCATGGAAAGAACGATAAAAAAGGACAGGCTCGCAACGTCTCTTCTGTGGGAGAGAGGTTGCAGGGTAGAGAAAAGGGCATCCCCCACTAAGCCACGAAGTCTATTTTGTACTATGTCAAGGCAGGATAGGCTGTTTTAGCAGCTCCTGCCCAGATATGACAACAGTATTCCATCCTTGGACGTACTTGGCTTTTATATAGATACAGAATTGCATCCGTAGTGAGATATCTTCTGGAGCGGTAGAAGGACCCAACCATCTTTCCAGCGACCATGGCAACAGACTTGATGTACGTGTTCCATTTCAGATCAGGAGTAAAGGTCAAACCCAGAAGCTTGTCAAAACACGGGGCCTCACCCAGACGAGTGCCATCCATCACAATTGATGCCAGATGGGGATCAGAGCGTTGATGATGTAAGGATAGGAGTTTGGTTTTGGATGCATTAAAGATAACCAGCCACCTCTTCCCCCACTGAACCACGCGCTCGAGATCAGAGGAGAGAGAATCAGAGAGAACTTTGTCATTTACAGCCTTTGATGTGTTGCCGTAGATGGTCGTGTCATCAGCATAGATGTCAACGAATGATTTAAGTATGTGTTTAGGGAGGTCATTGATGTAGATCAGGAAGAGAGTTGGGCCCAGGATTGACCCCTGAGGGACTCCAGCATTTATATTGCAGGCCTCCGATTTTTGTCCATCTACCACTACTCTTATGAGCCTATCGGAGAGAAATGATTTAATGATTGAGAAAACATTTCCAGTTATACCGTAGCTCGAAATCTTGTGAAGTAGACCCTTATGCCATACCTTGTCGAAGGCCTTTGATATGTCGAGAGCAATTGCCCTAGAAAGGAAGCCTTTGTCAAGAGATTCACTAATCCTGTGGGATATAACCGTCAGCACATCTGCGGTAGATCTTGCAGAGCGGAAACCATATTGTGTGTCACTAAGAAGGTTATTCTTGCTGAGGTGGTTGACTATTTCTCTATTTAATATGGATTCCAGCAACTTACTCATAACACACATGAGGCTTATTGGTCTGTATTGAGAGGGAGCTGACTTATCACCTGAATTCTTAAATACAGGGCAAACTGATGAGGTCTTCCAGGGAGTCGGAAAGCACTTCTCCTTAAGGCAGCGCTTAAATAGTTTCGTAAGTATGGGAGCAAGTTCTGGTTTAATTTTTTTTTAAACTGTAATTGGGATGCCATCAGGGCCAGTTGCTTTACTGGAATCTAGGTTCTTCATTAGCTTGGCGACCTCATGCACGGATATTTGTATGCTACCTAGCTTGTTCTGTGTTATAGGAGGAAATATGGGGAGTTGATGGCCTTCGTCGCATAGGGTAGAATTAGCTGCAAAGTTCTTTGCAAATAGTTTGGCCTTGTCTGACGCTGATGAGATGACCTCTGGTCCATTGATAATGGCTGGGATAGAACGCACACTTCTGTTCAGGATCCTATTTGTTATTTGCCAAAACTGGTGGGATCCAAGCCGCTGATCAGCTACCTTGGATTTAACAGACTGGGCATATAGCTCTCTTGCATTTTTTATTACTCTTTTACAGTGGTTGCTGGCAGACCTAAAAGCAGCTTTAGTCTCAGTGCATCTATTACGTTGGTAGCTATGGAAAAAGTGATTTCTGTGCGCGATAGCAGCAGCACATTCTTGGGAGAACCATGGCTGGCTGTTAGGTTTTTGTTGGAATTTTTTAGATGGTATGAATTGGTCTATGCCTGCAATTAACCATTCGGTCAGATTTGATACTATAGAGGACACATCCTTTTTAAACATGGAGTGCAGAGGTAAATCAGATATGAATGTACGGAAGCTATCCCAGTCAGCCATAGAGTATGCAGTACGGTGGAAAGGGAACGTCTGATGGCTTCTTACATTTTGTTTTTATCTTAACTGATACGACAGAGTGGTCGGAGGATCCTAAAGGAGAATGAACGGTACATGAACATAGCTCAGGGGAAGTTGAGAGAAAAAGGTCTAAGAGGCTTGCATATTGACCGGGTGTATCGGGCACACGGGTGGGTTCGCGAACAATCTGAGTGAGATCATAAGCAATGGCAAAATCATGACAAAACCTCCCCTCATCGTCTGCCTTATTTGAATGGGTCAGCCATTCCACGTTATGGACGTTGAAGTCACCACATATGTGGATGTTAGCCGAGGGATGTGAAGACAGTATGTGGTCTATTTTCTCAGATATGCTCTTAAAGATAGTAACTCCGCTGTTGTGGGGCCTATAGAGGGCAAATATAAATGCAGTGGTGTTAGCAAGTGCAACCCTGAAGCACATATAGGGTAAATTAGGATCTTCTCTAGAGATATCCCTGCCACACGGGAAGCCATCCTTAATGTAGGCACATATTCCATGCCCATGGCGATCTTGGGGGTCAGATTTAGCTGTTAAATTTGAGTATCCGTTAATTATGAACTCATCTAGGGAAGTGGTGGGCCCTATTCCAGTTTCACTTAGAAAGAATATGTCCGGTTTCGTCTCCTGTAATTGGGTTTCAACCTCAGGAAGGTTGGAACGTAGACCCCTGATGTTGGAGAAGGAGACCTGGTAGTAGGGGTCTACGTTGGAAGATGGGGTTCTAGGTTTAATCGAGTTTTTATTCTGGAGATATTTCATGTTGAGGTTTGGGGATTTGTGGAATAGGTCGGCATACTTGGTTAGAGCAGTACAGAGAGGGAAAGTAAGAGAGAAAAAGACAGGAAATTTATTTTTTGTAGCACACGAAAAGGTAAAGCCGTAACAATTACCCACTAGTATGGCATCGAGAGGCCCCACCAGAGACTACTGCATGGTCCAGATCCACTCACCAAATGGCAATACAGCAGTCCCAGTACTTTGCGCCTGCTGATAGGACAGCCTCCTTAGTGGTTAATCCAAGGTTCGGGTCCCTGACTATCAGACGGATAACGTCAGCCCAGACAAACGTTTACCTCCAGCACCCTTACTAGTGACATGGCCACAAGGACAGATAGAGACAGAAAAATTTCCGACATCTGAGACTACTGGTCACCAAGTACTACCGACCTTTAAGCAGCTTTTTCTTCACCCTTTGTCAGAAAAATCACCCATTGAATGAGGACTGGATGACAAAATAGGAGAAGCGAGAGTTACTGGAGCTGCCGATAACACATCCACTGTATTATCTACTCTCCATTAAAAAAAAGGGGGGGGATGGGGAAAAGTGACTTACTTAATATCTAAGTAGTAAGTCCGGTGCTAAGTTGAAAATTTAGGACACTTTTGATGATAATCTCCCCTCCCATATAAATAGGTGTAAGTTTGTCGTTATCTATCGAGTTTAAATTATTAGAGTTTCATCTTATAATTAATTAAAATCCAATAATTAACTATTATCAGTTTGTAAAGTCGGCTTAATATTAATTTACATTCGAGTTTAGATAAGTATTCAAGGTTTTACTTTAGGTGGTTCGTTTACATGAGTAACTGTTTCTTTGCACTGTATTATATTTTAAATATACTAGAACATAAGGCTAACTATATTAGATGGTTTGATTTTCAGCAAGAAGGCATTTACAATATATGCAAGCTTGCAGTAAAAGTATATATTAAGTATACTACTTAAATAAAGTCCTAACATTATCTATTCTATTAGAATAATTCCCGGCATTTTTTCTTTTATCGTTAGTTGCCGGCATTTTGTTTGTTTTTATTGTTTAGCTTTGTAGAATAAGGGGGGCGAATAATACAGGAGAATACAAACAAAATACATAAATAAAACACGAAAAACACGTTTATAAACAAGGTAACAGAAAGAAACATTTAGGATTAGTTTAAAAAAAAATAAGATAAAAAATACTTAACGTTGTTGCGCTAGATATTCCGTTCTCCGTTGTCAACTCGTAGCTGGCATGTATTTCTAGAGTGTAAGAAGATTTCTACTTCCGGATAACTTGGTTGAGTGCCTATCTATTTATAGTATAAAAGTCGTTACGGTCGGATGTGTGAAAATATTTAATTTACATTATTTTTTTTTTTTTTAAGTTCTACTTTTTTTTTTTATAAAGTCCTAACATTATCTATTCTATTAGAATAATTCCCGGTACTACAATAGATTGCCCTGTTTTGTGACAAGTAAGAAATCAGTTTGTCTATTGCAACTGACGTTTGCTGTTGACTTATCAACGTGTATGATCATTAGCTTATCTCAAATTTCATGGCACTGACCTATTACTCTCGTCACCCAATTCATATTTTCAATCCTTCTTGATCACCCACGTGCATTATATGAGGTTCTCTCAATAAATTTACAGCCTTTTTTTCATGTGGCGGCTTTTATTGATTGTGTACACATAACACTCTAGTCCCCTTCGAAGTGTTGGGGGTGACGTGTGCTGGAAAGTGGTTTGAGGAAGTGCCTGATGAAGTCAGAACAAGTAAGAACTGTAAAGTAGAGGTATGATGAGACAAAAGTGATATAAAGATCAAGCAATTGGAACATAATCGTTAATCGTTATGACATGGTCTCCAAAACTTGCCAGATTGTAGACTTCTCAGTACCCTGGGGCAGGAATGTTAGAGAGAAGGAGAAGGGGAAGTGGAGCGATCATGTTTCATAGGCCTTTGAGATAAGGTGTATACACGGGGTTAAACAGCAAAAAACCCCGATCGAAGTTGGTACACTAGTAGTAGGCGGCCTTCAGACCTCTGCTATTTAATCTACCATAAAAAAAACACTTGATCTTCGAAGCTCCTGGTTTAGAGAATGGATTGCAGAAGATTTCTGTGAGAATGAATATATTTTCAGGGAGATGTTATTAAACCAAAAAGAAAAAAAGTAATAAAAAAATAAAATGATAATAAAAATATAATAGTAATAATAATAATAATATTAATAAGAAGAATAATAGTAATAATATTAATAATAATAGCAGTAGTCGTAGTAGTAATAATAATAATAATAACAATAATAGTAATAATAATAACAATAATAATAATAATAATAATACCAATAATAATAATAATAATAATAATAATAATAATAATAATAATAATAATAATAATAACAATAATAATAACAATAATAACGTCAAAGCTGCATATCAACAAGTTCTACACAACAATCATGCACCCCCCTCCATGGTCTCATCACCGCCCCCCCCAATAGAAAAGTGATACCAAACAGCCGAGAAGGGTCAAGAAGGATAGAAAGACAGAGGAGAGAGCGCTGGGCAGACCTCCGCTGAACAAGCGCGAAGAGAACTGAAATCCTGGGGAGGCTTAGTGCCACTCAAATTCCAGTATAAACCAATGGGCACTACCAGCGAGAAATCAATGGTATGCGGCTGTTGCGATGACGCAGATTTATCTGCAAGTGCTATCGAAGGAGGTGGAGAGACCTGGACGTCTGCGGAGGCTTGTTGTCACTCAGCTTCCAGAGAACCCCACAAGTCTCCAAACCGATCGTTTGTTGACTTGTGTGAAAGCTCCATGTGAGCCGCCAATAATAATAATAATAATAATAATAATAATAATAATAATAATGGTATTATTATTATTATTAGTAGTAGTAGTAGTAGTAGTAGTAGTAGTAGTAGTAGTAGTTGAGGGAGTTTTTATTATTGTCTCTCAAAATCAGCAGAGATTTTACCATTTCTCAAATCATCCTGTCCCAATTAATTTTGCGGGGAGGGTATTTCTGTGCAGTTCTACGAGGTTCAATCTATCAAGCTTTGCCCTTTCTCTTTTAGATTGTGCTAGTTCATTACTGATCAGCTGATGCTCCTTAACCGTTAATGCCCACACTACTGCACAGCCAGTTTTTGCAGGTCAAAATGTCCTTATTCAGAAGCCTAATTTCTCAATCCAAATTCCCGACCCTTGTCCGGTCTAGTATTCTCTCGAGGATAGATGGGGCTCTTAAGCCGTGGTAGGTAATCTATCTAGTGATGGCGTCACGATGAAAAATACCCTTGATAGCACTAGCGGATCATCACGTATACAGCTCCGACAAGATATAAATTACACTACAAACGCGTATAGTGAGTTCAATCTCGGCTACGGATGGATGGAACGGTTACTATCATATTGTACCATTGATTACCGTACACTAATAAAACTTATTCCCGAGTAGCCTATGGGTCTTGATATGTGTTGACACCTTTGTAAAAAAAAAAACAAAAAAAATCTGATGTGCGATTCTATTGAATTCTTTTTAGCTTCTTTCATTTCGTCCCTTGAATTTGTGAATGGACTCAAAATATTCTTGCAAACTGCAATAATAATAAATATTGAAATAAACTGTGAATGGACTGAAACTATTATTGCAAACCGCACATGTTTATTGAAATTTTATGAGTAAACTCTCTTCAGTGGCCCTTTTTTTACACAGTGATCACCACTTATCAAGGCCGAGTACCAGTTAAACAAGTTAATAAATGCATATATATATATATATATATATATATATATATATATATATATATATATATATATATATATATATCGGTTACTGGATCGCATCTGATGGAAAGAGCACGTCTGAAATACAATTACTATTAAACCATGACCAACGGAAACATGAAAATAAACACCAAATTCAGAATTCTCTGAATGTATGTATGTACTGTTCTTTTGTTTTTTTTTACATGCGGATCACGACTTATCAAGGCCAGGAAGCCACTCGTGGATAAAGGTTATCAATGGGATAATATCGTAGTAATAGTTGGTATTAGAGATTTGATAAAGTGTCTTACACTAGGAGCGATTAATCAGAAATTTGTTTATGTTTGACATAAAGACATGCAAGTTGTAGTCTAGTGGGAAGCAGGCAGATGGAACAGAGTTCCACAGGCGTGAAGTTCTAAAAAAAAAAGCAATGTTCATGGAATCTGCGTTTTGATTTAAGCACAGATAAAGAGTGGGGGAAATTACTGACAGTGGTTTTAGCTAGACGGGTGTTTATCACGAAGGATTGGGGAGGGGGGACCAGAGATTGGAGCGCGAACTAGCACTTGCCATGGAAATAACGATAAAACAACGAAAGACTCGCAACGTTTCTTCTGTGGGAGAGAGGTTGCAGGGAAGAGAAGAGAGAATCCCCCACTAAGCAACGAAGTCTATTTTGTACTTTGCCAAGGCAGGATATGTTGTTTTTTGAAGCTCCAGCCCAGATGTAGTAGCAGTACTCCATCTTTGGACCTACTTGGTTTTTATATAAATATAGAATTGCATCAATAGTGAGATATCTTCTGGAGCGATAGAAGGATCCCACCATTTTCCCAGCTGCCCAGGCAACAGATTTGATATACGTGTTCCATTACAGATCAGGAGTAAAGGTCAAACCCAGGAGCTTGTCAAAACATGAACCCTCCCCAAGACGAGAACCATCCATTTCAATTGATGCTAGATGTGGAACAGAGCGTTGATGATGTAAAGTAAGGAGCTTGGTTTTAGGTGCATTAAAAGTAACCAGCCATCTCTTCCCCCACTGAACCACGCGCTCAAGGTAAGAGGAGAGGGAATCAGAGAGAGCTTTGTCATTTTAGGTCTTTGATGTGTTGCCGTAGATGGTCGTGTCATCAGCATACATGTCAACGAATGAGTATGTCTTTTGTACCGTTGTGTGTGCTGGGCAATCACCAACAGCATGAGAAAGAGACTAGAGGAAACTGAAACTGGCAGAAAAAAAAACCAATTAGAAAACAATTTATTAGAAATGGCAAAAACTGAAAGCTTTATGAATTTTTGAGATAAGGATTGGTTATTCTATTGTTCTCATCTTGAGTGTGATTTTCACACCGTTTCAGTCGATAAAACCTCCGAGCTTCTTCAGGTGTATCTTGTCGAACTCCTGAAAGTTTCTGTCGAACTCGGAAATTTGGACGGAATTTCGAGCGGAAACCTTTATTTACTTCACGGAGGTAGCCTGCTCTTCTTCCGTCAGTCATGACGTTCGACAAAATACACCTGAAGAAGGTCGGAGATTATATCCACGGAAATTTTGTGAAATAACACTCAGGATGAGAACAGTAGTTTTATGAATAATACTACAAATAACCGAAAGATTTCTAACAAGAACGGTAAAAACACACACACACACAAATAAGGTTCATAGGCTATTACTACAGAAAAGACAACGAGAAAAAATAAACAGATTAAGTTGGAAGGAAGATCGTGGGTAAAAGCAGCAGAGGACGACAGCAAGAAAGATTCGGTGGCAATATCAAAAATGAGGAGCAACAAAGAATTTAGGAATGCAGTTTATGGGAGAGATAGCTGGAGATACATAGTCGTCAACGCCTGTGCCAGAAAGGACATTATTTGAATGAATGAAACAACACATTCAGCGTTTTGCATACCATGTATAAGAGAATGCATTTAACCTGTTTGCATTAGTCGTTAATCCGTGATTGTAACAGAGCTTCGGTCTCAAAGACAGAACACACTATTCAGTGTGTGCTTTTCTACCGCTCGGTAATCGCGATATAATCGAAACAAGTTACTTGCTTGTATGTCCAAAGATACAAGTATATTTGGGGCATAGTTTTTGGCTATGATAGGGTTCTAGAGTGGCATACGTGAAGATGAGTCTACCTCCTCGATCGTGCACGAAGACTACTCCCACGGGAAAGTATACATAACCTCTACAAATCCACCAATTTCCATGTATGGAATATCGTTTCTACATCTGAGTTTGTTCATCTACAATAAGCCTTTCTCTCTCGAATAGGGTTTAAATAAGAGTTTTCTATCTAATACGTCCCACTTTGTCAACTACGCTTCAATCCCTGCCCCATCGCCACCATATTGCATTTCTATGCGTGTTTTACAAATATTCTTATGGAATGTACTCTGATAAACTAGTTGCACTTGTGCCCCCTTTACATATGTATCCCCGACAAACCCACTTAGCAACAAAAGGCCACCCCTTCAATGCTGAGCTATCTAAATGTCAGGAAGTTTTCTATACTATTAGTTTTTTTTCCCCTGGACAGCTAGACTCTGGAACCATTTTTCCTGCTTCATGCTTCTATGATTATAGGTCCTGGATATGACCTTAAATTATATCTGATTGTGAGGTCCCAGCTTACGGGCTTTTGGGAGAGCGGAGCAACCGTTTTATTGTCATTATTCCCAGGTCTACTCTGGCCCAAAGTTGTAGGGCCTGTATTGGTCCCAACTATGGGTGAAATAGAAACTGAGTTGTGGGAAAAAACTAATATATTCTATTAAAAATTTTTTTTTCAAAATCATTGGATTCGGCAGAAAATAACCTAAAAAGGGTTGATATGCCGTAAAACAAACAACAACAAACCAATCTCTGATTGATTGAGATTGTCGGACTGACCTCCTCATCTTGGTTGTTATTGTCACAACGTTTCGGCCGTTTTGCCCTCCGGCCTTCGTCAGGTGAACGGTTTGTTAGGAGTCTCGAACCCAACCCTTTATTATTATTATGGGGGTACCGTGTTCGGAGTCCAGCTAGGCTTTGGGACATAGTTGCTGATTCTCTGTTTTTCAATGTTACTTTTTTACTGCCTTCGTTCAAGATTGAACTCAGCACCTTTGGGTAACTGTAAACTTTGATACAACGTCTAGGACCACTCGACCATATGTCACTAGGACAATTCTTAGTTGGTTTTTGTTAATTTTAAACCTATGTTGTTATTCAAGGTTTTCTCTCTCTACCAGAGGTGTCCAAATTGCATTCAGCTCTATGCTTGGTTTGCTCACTAGGTTGTTATGCCCGAACATGTGAGCTGTTTCTTTAAGTTTTCTCACTTTCCAGTGGGTCTCTCTGTTTATTATTTTTACTTCATCCCATAGGGGGCGATGATCCCCCCTCTCTATCCACACATGGTTGGCTATACCTGATTTTCCGTCTCCCCTTTAGTTACCGCTTTTCGGTGTTCTTCCACCCTTACTTTGAGGGGGCGGCATGTTTCACCCTTGTAAATCTTTCTGCAACTGCATGGGATGGAGTATATGCAGTTTTTGGTCATGTTCTCATCCATGCGGGGCTTCACTCGTACCAGGTGTCGTCTGAGTGTTGACTCGCTTTTGAATACCGTCCTGATGTTGTAGGGGGCACATATTCTCTGAATCTTTTCGGAGATGCCTCGTATGTATGGTAGGCAGACCATTGGAGGTTTTTGGATTTCATTCTCCTCTCTTATACTATTAACACGTCTGGTGGATAGTATGCTATCGGGGTAGTTGTTACGACGGAGGGTATTCTTCAACCTGACCATTTCTTGGTGGTGTGTAATGGTGTCGCTACTTATTGTCTCTGCTCGATGTTGTAAGCAGCGTGCGATTCCATGTTTGATACTGTATGGGTGATGGGAGTTGAAGTTTAGGTATTGTCCGGTGAAGGTAGGCTTGCGATATACGGATCTTAAACCCATGCTCTGTGCGTGATATGAGTATATCAAGGAAGGCTAGTTGGTTATCTTTTTCTTTCTCCATTGTGAACTGTATCGATGGTCTTATTGAGTTCATATGGTCTAGGAAAGCCTGGATGTTTTCCTGATGGGGCCAGAGTGTGAAGGTGTCATCAACGTATCTTAGCCACATGGTGGGCTTTAAGGGAGCATAGAAAAAACATACTTCAGAATGGGTACTGACCTATATCGACAAGAGGAGGGACTAGCTATGGGCTCGCCATTATCACAAGTGATGGCGAACATATACATGGAATACTTCGAAGACATGGCCTTAGGTTCAGCTCCCTTAAAGCCCACCATGTGGCTAAGATACGTTGATGACACCTTCATCTGGGGTGGTATACGCCTTTTTCCTGGCATTGCGGAAAAAAACTGCAACGGCCGCTGATGTGGACCGAAGTGTAGCGGGTAAAAAAGAAAAATGCAGGGAAATAAGGGGTGGGTGGAGGGGATGGGTGATCTCAGAAGCAAAAGTGATTTCACCGCCCCTTATGGGGATGTAAGGTTAGTCAGCTCAGATCCCCCACAAGGGGGAGAGCAGCGAAGGAAGACGCAGTGGGTCCTAGCGGGTCAGAGTGCCACCTAGCAATTAAGAGAGAGAGGGGATAGATATATCTGCCAAGAGAGGGGAGCTGAAATGAAACACCCGCTCTACTCTCGTCACCCTACCCACAAACAACCCCAAGGAAGCGAGAAAGAGAACCCGGTCTGTTCAATCCACTGGGAGAGCAGCACAGAAACACATAGTTTGGGCCTGTCAGATCAGAGTGCTGCTCAGGCAATTAAGAGGGGAGAAAGTAGACCATTTCAACCTCAGAGGGGAGGAGGAAACGAAGTACCCAAAAGAAAAAATACAAAGCTACCCGACAAAGGCGCGTCTATCAAAGAAAGTGTTGTCGGTCCCGAAAACAGCGAACTCTTAAAGAAGGGACCGGTTTTGGGTCCAGACAACCACACAATGGCGTCGGTCCTAGGGGAGCTGTTACATATCGTTATCACTGAGGGGCACCATTTACGTTTTGTGCATAACATAAAAGGATTCCGTGTGCGTATGATTGTCTCTAATATAATTGGTTGTGTGTTTGATTATCATAAAGGGATTCGTGTGTGTGACATGTAATTTTCAGAACCTACCTCTGCTTCTTTGATGTTGGACCGTCTGGAAATTTCTCATCCTGTAACATTCCTTCCCCCCTTTTTATCAAAATGTATGGCGAAGGCATACATTTTCTACTTCCCACATTTACTAAGCATGGGATATATATGCTCACTCCACTGGCAAAGAAAACTGGCATACCTTTATTCAATATACTAAGTAAAATATCAACAAATAATACCATGCGGTGCTAATCCTTGCGCCCTCGAAGGTCAACAAACAATCATCGCCCTTTGCTTTACAGATCAGCTTTTACTTCCCATAGGTAGCACACCAAAAAAAATTCCATCCCAAGCCTTATCCTATTCATCATAAGCCTACTCTTACTACTAGTATTTTGTGGGAAACAAAAAACCTCTTAACATTCCATATGGTGGGTAGCCTTCTATTGTCCTAAATACTTGCATACATATTTCATTCCTCTTCTCTTGAGCGATTCGTCACATAATGGCCACGTCAGCCATTGCACCCCCTCTGCCCCTTACGCCATGTCAGAGGGCATTTCATTTGCTCCCTGAAGTTGATTACAACTAGATCCGCTCACACTGGACAGAATACATTCCGTTTACTGCTATGTCAGAAAAAAACTTCTTTTTTTTCCAAAGTCGGTAAGCGCAACCTGCCTTGAAGACACATATCTCACGGAAAACATCGGATTTCCACACATGAAGTACTCAAAGTTGCTCCATGTTGATTCTACTCGAAATCAATAGAAATCACGATAAAAAAAAAAAAATTCGAATCACTTCTCGAGAATAATAAAATTAATAACTACCCATGTAATTCAACACCTCTCCAAAATTCTAACATGCTTGCCACAGAAATTAAATTCCATTCACGCCCACTTTTTTCTTTCATTTCTTCATATAGTTTATTTAACCCTATATTTATCCTTTTTTTTCTACCTTACTTATGTGGTCAAAACGTTACTCATGTCGAATAGAACATTTATTCTACATTTCGAAAATTAAAATTAATACCGACTGAACCTTTGACTCTTCCGAAACTTTTTTAAAGTTTTTTTTTATTACACTGTTTAAATCTTATTTCTTTCTCTTTTTCCCTATTTTATTATTACTATTATGATTATTAATTAATTAATTAATTACACCACGTTCTTACTGTTATTAATCATTCTTTCAATAGACCGCGCAAGCAAAGATTCCACCTTCCCATTCTGCGAAAAAAAATACATTTCAAAGAACAAGAAAATTCTGCCAATACCGTTTGACAACACATAAATACATAAAAATAATAAATTAAAAAATACAAAAATATCCTATAAGCAATCACAAAGTCCCATCTTACTAATAACAAAATTCCAACTAACAAAATACAGATTCGTGGAAATATAATATTGACCACGTCATCACTCCTGAGGTCGGCTGCATTCCACAGAATTCAAAATTAAAGAAAAATCACAGTCGTTTACAAAAATACCTAGACATTTACAATTAAAATACATCTAAAATAAAATAAAAGGACTCACTTATAAAGTCTCAGACAATCCTAACACATCGATGGAACTAAAATTGTCCAAGTCAAAAAAAAAAATTCCTAAGAAACAAAAAATCGTACAATTAGTGAAAAAGGAAAAAATCACATTTCAGAACCTATCCATTGTTTTTCATCAAAAGTACATATTGTTTTTCATTAAAAGTTACACTTAGTTCCACAGTTTAAAAATTGCAACAAAATATTCATAACACATATTTGTGATTGACGTGTTTATTTTTGGTAAGCTGAAAGGCTCATTCCTGACGCACACTTACTAAAGGCATATGTTCTATTTCTTTTTTGGTTCTTTCTGGTTTACTCACTGGTTGTTCATTAAAAATGTACAATTTATTATCTGTATATCTATCGTCATAGCTGGGTTTTTTTCAATTTCTGCTATTGTTTTTAACGAGCTAATTCCTAATACGATACACATTTTTTTTAACAATTTTCTATATATAAAGTTTTACATCTGTGTGTATGTATGTCTTCCTTTTCTTTCTTCGCGAAAAATTTGTACGTGTGTATTGCTTTTCTTTTTCTTTTTTTTCTTTTTTCTTAATTATTTTTCTAATTCGCCCTAGTGTTTTAATGGACCCTACGTTGTGTGTGTTTTATTTGTATTTTTTTTACTGTTCTTTCTTTTTTTTTCTTTTTTTCCAGACATTTTATTGTGTTGTATTGTTTTCTTTTCTTTTTTAGTCTATTTCTATTTTTTCTTGCCACTAAATCTCCATGCTTCCACGTTGTATTTTCTTAAACACAGGTTCGATTATCGCATCGGTGATGCGTCTTTTAAACCCACCCTTTCTAGGTGGTCTGGTCAGTTACGGCACCAAATTGAACATTTGTTACATATCGTTATCATTGAGGGGGCACAATTTACGTTTTGTGTATAACATAAAAGGATTCCGTGTGCGTATGATTGTCTTCAATATAATTGGTTGTGTGTTTGATTATCATAAAGGGAATCGTGTGTGTGACATGTAATTTTCAGAACCTACCTCTGCTTCTTTGATGTTGGACCATCTGGAAATTTCTCATCCTGGAGGGAGACTTGATACCTGTTTGACGAAGATTTATCACTCCAAGACGATGAATGGGTTTTATAGTTTTTATTTCACTTTCACCAGTTGTCCTGCAGAAGGTGGAAGTGAAATCGGCCTGTGTGGGTTCTTCTTCCACACACGTCAGCGTTCGTCTCCCCTCCCCCCTGAATAGGGGGAGACAACGGAAAGCCGTCCGTCTTCTTGAAAGCCCAAATCAAATCTCACAGATCTAGCCAACCTGACCACGTGACTCATACGTAATCTGGTCAGCTTACCTTCGGTTCTGGTAAACGTGTCTACACTCCACGTTCACTCACCTCTCTCTCTCTCTCTCTCTCTCTCTCTCTCTCTGTAACAGGAGCGAAAAGGGTCTAGACTCCTCAATGAGGGAGTCGGTCTTACTAACAAAGGTTAGTAAACTCACAAAGTGACCAAAGTAAAGCCTTAAACTTTACTGGTAGGTCAAGTGGCGGACCTCTTGAAAAAAAATAAAAAATGAGGTAGCTGGAAGAAAAGATACTTCACTATGGCTACACTTTTATCTTGGCCAAAAGGCCAAGAAAAGCTTAAAAAGCTAAGAAAAGCATCTATTAACAACATACCTTTTATCTTAATCAAAAAGGCCAAGAACAAAAGTGTTACGGATAGACCGACAGACCGACCGACCGACAGCCCGACGGACCGACGGAGTGTCTTATAGAGTCGCTTGCACGTGACTACAAATCATTTGCACTTGCATAGTTCAATAGCTACGTAAACCTGAAAGTTTAAGATATGAGAGATATTTCTGCTATACCCTGCATGAACAGAAACGTCGCAAAGAAAGCATTAAACTAATCTTCACTTGAATGAAAACTATATGATGCATGTAAATTACCTTATTCAAATTATATTGCAAACATAATTTAGCTCTTCATATATTTATTGAAAAAACCACAGAAAATATAATTGTACAGAGTACTTCCATTCAGTGATAAAATAATCGTCAGCCACTGTGCCATCAATGACATGTTCATCCCTTTGTTTGTTCTACAAGTATTTTAATGATGAATGTTTCAAGAAACTACAAGCACTTTTACCTATCGACGTAAATACCTCTTACAAACCCGACAAGCAGCTAAATCCCACTCCTACACATAAGCGATCCCTAGGTGTGAGAAAGCTTTCTACTCCAATAGTTTCTTTCCCAGAACTGTTAAACTTTGGAAATCCTTTCGGGGACTCTGCATTCCCAACTGGACTGATATGCAGAAGTTTGTTTATAATGTGAACAGACATCTTGCTGCTAATCCCCCCACATAATATCTAGGGTTATGCCAACAACATATTCTTTTCATTGTTTTGACTCCGTTAATATCGTATATGTTTTTATATGGACGGTTGTTATTCTCGGATGATTAAGTGTGTCAAACTGTGTCGGATATATAACCGAGCGTCAAAAGAATGAAAAATAATATTCTGTTGCCACAATGCTAATAATATCACTGCAAATAATGCCCCTGATAGCAGCTCCCTATTCCTTGTTTGGGACGAAAATTTGTTTTTTAAAAAAGGTCTTCTCTGGAAACGTAGCAAAAAGAACGTTAAAATAATCTTGAAAATTATGTGACACATATAAGTTTTCGCATTCAAATGATCCTAATTCAATTCTTCATATAGGTATTGATTAAAGCATCGAATATAAAATGGTATAGAGTGCATAAATATTTAAAAAATGTAAATGGAAAAATGCTGTAGTAGGATTTCAAGTGACGACCGAGGCGAGCAATATAATATCTATTCGAGGAGTGTAAGCCATGTTTATTTTCAGAAACGTTTCAGATGGTTCATTGTTCTAAACAAGTCTTGAGAGATGACTTGTTTGCAGTAGACAGAACAGTTTCCGATGGCTCATTGTTACACACAAGTCCTGAGAGGTGACTGGTTTGCAGTAGACAGTTCCACAGAGCAAAATATTCTTACCTTGTCGAGACGGAAAAAAAACATGCGAAATTGCTCCAGAAAAGGTTTAATATTTATTAAGCAATTCTGGTTTCTGATTGGTTGGTAGCAGAACGTGAATTAATTCGATTCGTCAGTTCCTAGCAGCATCGTTTATAAATAGAATCGTCCGACTGTGTGGGATCATACCACATTACTGCGTCTGATGGGGATGTGTCTTTTAGCGGCTTCGGCTGCAGGGAGATAAGGTAGTACACGTCAAGGATTCGTCACTTGACACTCACCCCAACAGGTGAGGGGCCGGGCAACTGTTGGACTGAAGTACGCCGCCTGGGTAATACCTACGAGGTCTACCCTCCCAGGCCTTTCCACCGGGCTTTCCGGTGGAGCAAGTTTATTGCTTGCTGCCTGAGGCGCCCCGACCGGGGAATGCCACCGGGGTTACTCAGGCAATTTTTAAAAGTGCAGGAGTGCCCCTTCTTTAGTGGAGCCTGCGGGGTTCCCACTTTCCGGCCTTGTGCCAAATAATGCTGATGTGGGCAGAATCTAAATATATACCCCATAACGCGTCCAGTGTGATGGGATGTGTCTCCTAGCGGCTTCGGCTGCAGGGAGACAGGATAGTACACGTCAAGGATTCGTCACTGGACACTCAGCCCAACAGGTGAGGGACCGGGAAACGGCCCAGCACCTGTTGGACTTACGTACGCCGCCTGGTTAATACCTAGGAGGTACACCCTCCCAGGTCTTGCCACCAGGCTTTCCGGTGGGGCAAGTTTATGCTCACCAAAATTTTATGCATCACAAATTGAAGATAAAAACAATATATTCAAATTTAAAACAAAAAAAAAGTCCGAAGTTTACAACCTTTTTTTTAAACCACTTTTTTTTTTGTTTTTTTTTGTTTTAATGAAACCTTGGTCCTTGCTCCTTTAATTGAAAAAAATAGGGTTTGAATTACATTTTTCGAGTTATTATAAGTTTGGAAAGATAGGGGGTCGAATTATTCAATATTTTTTCACGCATTCGTAAGATCGGTTTCTTAAACACCTATCACATCGCTAGTCTTTTTCTCATATAATATACAAAATGCATGATTTAGGAATCGTTGTTAATCAGCGGTATGTTTGTATTCTTACAATTTTCGAACCTAATCACATCTTTGTTGTTTGTTTTTCTGATGACGAAGCGTTTTTAGAGATCTGCTTTAAATGTAATTGGAATTCGTGAAAGACATCAGGAAATCTAACCTAGCGAAGATTTAGACATTCGTAGCACAACGTACGTGTAAATTGATTGCCGGTAATGGGGAAATTTTAATGTATCTTTGAGATGTGCGTGGTTAGGTTAACAGATATACGTGTTACGTATTCAATCAATTGTGAAAGTTTCCAGGGCAGATAGGATTTCAAATGAATTTCTTTATAATTCGATCAATTACTAGGATTCGTAAATAATGGTGTCATTGTTGTGAATTCAATTTATAATACTAATCGAATTAGCAAATTCTAGTGCATTGCAAATTCGCCATGTTTTTTTAAGAGGTGACATTTCTCAACACGTTGCTTCCTCAATTGCAAAGTCGTAAAGAATAGTAACGAACTTCAACTCGCTTGTTTCTGGTGTTGTATCTTTACGACTGTGAGATGTCTCATATGATTGTCTTCTCTAATTTCATCGTCTTCTCGCACGTGATCTCTTATTTTTCGGTCTTTTTCCCCTTTCCTGTGGCGTCATTTTGCACACTTTGTTAGTGTCATTGTCGTGAATTCAATTTATTATACTTGTCGAATTAGTAAATTCCATTGCAGTACATATCCGCCATATTTTTGCAACATCTATCGCCAAGTAGAGAAAATATAGTAAAGAACTTCGTTTTTGTTGCTGTGGTATATAGACATTTATTTCCTCAATCTCCCGCCAGATTGACTCATCGTTATGACTGTGAGGTCTCTCGCGTGATTATCTCCCCGAACGTGCTCTCTAGCGTCATCCACGTCTCTAACTTTATCGTATTCTCAAAAGTGATCTCTTCTTTTTATAATCGTCTTCTCCTTGCCATTATGTCATTTTGCATACAACTCGTTATTTGCACGTAACTGTCTGCGGAATATAACGACTATTTTTATTTTATTTACCCATTAATTATTAATGACACCCGAATAAACTTAGGAAAATTTGTATTAAATGTAATTTATTGTTTTTAAAATGGTTTCGTACGTGCCTTATAACCTGTTCTTCTCTGATGCATGTCATTCCTTGGTGAACATACAGAACTATAGAAGTGAATATCAGTCATAGCGAGGTCAGAGTAAGTAGTGCAAACGGATAACACACAAACCAAGTAGCAAATTATTTTCGCGATTAAATTTGCATCGTATGTTTTTGCGTTGTTATAGAGGAGAACAATTTTCTGGTTGTTAGACATTTAAAAAAAATCTTTTTTACAGATTTTTGTCTCCGTATTGAAATTGACAAACATACTTTTTTTTCCGGCAGCCCCATCACTCTCGATTGCTTTATTTTGTTCTTTACTACGTGTAATGGTTTCCTGAGAAATGCAGAGGAACTGCTGTTTTCTGGGCAAGAATCGATGGATCTAAGATTTAGCCCTGCTTACCTTTTCGTCTTGAGGAGATGATTGTTAAAAAAAAAGGTCGCAATGTACAGTACAAGAAGAATATTCGTATTAGAACTTTATCTCCAGAAATCAAGAAATAACGTAATTTACTTTCTAAACTTTTATTAAGATTTGATGATGATGGTGTTGGTGGGGGCGATGATGATGATGATGATGATGATGATGATGATGATTTGGTGGTGGTGATGATGATGTGGTGGTGATGATGATGATGATGATGATGATGATGATGATGATGATGATGATGATGATGATGATGATGATGACATGTCTCCATCACCCGCGATGATACCGGTGTTGTTGTACATTCGGAGATGTTTTCTCACGTGTAGCCCATCTGTGAAATGGTTCTTTAGCAAAAGTGCATGAGGATGGTAACCATGGAAGCTCTGTATACATGAAGTTTCGTCTGCAACCGGGCTCCTCTACGCAATAATAAATTGATTTGGAAACGTCCAAAAACAACGCTAATCCTTGCTATTCTAATGGCGACTGACCTTGACAAAGTACTGTCCAACAGTTTAACCTTTTTATTTCTTTCATGTTGTTTCCACAAATTGAGATTTAGGGCTCGACATATGTTATTAGAGCAAGCTGGTGCATTACCGCAGCAGTCTCTATGGCCGTTTATATATATATATATATATATATATATATATATATATATATATATGCATATATATATACATATACACACACATATATATACACATATGCATATATATATATGTATATATATGCATATGTATATATATGTGTATATATATGTATATATGTGTATGTATATTTATGTGTGTGTGTTTTTGTGTGTATATATGTATATATATATATATATATATATATATATATATATATATATATATATATGTATATATAAATATATGTGTGTGTTTTTCTCAGTTACTTACTATGGATTAAATGTAATCAGTCCTTGTCTTGCCTTCATCACAACAGGGCAATATATATATATATATATATATATATATATATATATATATATAATGTATATATATATATATATATATAGATATACATATATATAGATATATATTACACAAATATACCATTTTATAAAGTCCAACACTCTAATAGAGGATAAGAGAAAGTAAATGGAGCTATTGCGTGTTTTAAGTATGAAGAATACTTGCAAAATTGTCCACGCCGAAATATTATTCTGGACTTGGATAAAACACTTTGAACAAACATACTACACTGACGGCTAAAAAGCTGTTTGCGACTTAGAGAATTGTCATATCATGTGTATTATAATTCCCATGAAAAATAATAAGATACTGCCTGGGAAATTTTATCTGAAGAACACCGAGAAGAGAGTAACTTACCCGCGTTCAACCAGGGAATGTGTAAATGGAAAAATATTATCATGGGAAAATAATATATAGATTACAAATACCAAGAGGGGTATAATACTTGTGAGAATAACCCTGTTAATGGAGAGAGGTTATTCCTGTGAGTATGATATCCGGTCAATAGAACAAATATTGCTCTAGATTTCTGAATAAAAGGAGAATCATTTAGTCATTAAATCAATAAAGTTTGATCATTCAATCAACTCCGTCCTTGACTTTAGCCATCTATTTCTGCCCCTAGCTATCCGCTGACATGTTGGACCGATGTGTTGTACCAGGTCGTCCCTCCACCTACTTGGTATTCTTCCTGACCTCTTATGTTCACGAGGTGTGCATTTCGTGGTTCTGATGGACCATCTGTTATGTTTTCTGCTCTGTTTATTTCGCAGAGATCTCTATCTTTCATAATTCTCAAATTCTAAATAGATGTAGCTTTTAACTTCCTCAATGGTTTTTCAATCAAGAATAATTGATGGTTCAACATCACTTTAGTCTTCCCAAGATTCATGTTTAGGCCAAGCGGTTTGCTCTTAGAGTTGCTGTCGTTTAGAATATCATTTGTTTCCTGGGGAGATTGTGTCCTCACAACTATATTATCAGCAAATATGAGATGTGACACATGTTCCCCATCGATGTTGATGCCCGTGCCCTCCCACTTAATCCGACTGATTATCGCATCCTGGGATGTGCAACGTTTTGGCGAGATTTTGTCACATTGTAAGGCTCCACTCTCCAGCTTGATTATGGTAGTTTAGAGTGGAAGTAGCCCCATTGTACAGATCTTTCAGAAATGATAGTGTGTAGAGTCAAACTACATCAGCTATCTCAAAGAAGAATAAGAGGCAGTGCTTAGGAAATGCATCTGATGATACCAGTAGATATATTTCATGCGTCTAAAGATGGGATCATCCAAACAAGAAGATGTATAATGGAGGGAATGAGAAAAAACATTAGACTAGATATCTACCCTCCACTAAAAAGAAATGATTCACTTTTTTAATTATTTCATTCGGTTAATTCGAATTGTAAAATGTCGGACAATGGACAGAACAACATTGCAGACAATACCTTTCTCCCGTTTCTAAAGAAGATGGCATACCTGTATGAATTATTCAAATTTATAAAAGGGAAGTAAATCCTTGAAAAAACATCTTCCGCCAACAAAATGATTCTTGATTCCTCCTTGCAACTACAACCTACAGTTCCAAACTAGCAGAGTTGTGGTTGGAGTTACAAAATCCTTGTTTCGCAATTGCCAACTCAATGACCCCTTTACAGGGAGTATCAATTGTTTCTTGATGCTGAAAGGGGCCATTGTATTCGGGCCGGTTATCTCAATATTCCATAAGAATCTTTCACTTAGTGATACAAGCACCAATGAAAGATTGTTTCAGACAACTGACCCACTATTGCAAAATTATTAACGGTATTCACTTACGTCTACGTAACAACCCATCATATTCTCATTGAAACGAATCTATTTTTGGATGGCCAGCAAGAAATATATACCAACGTTAGAGGATGAAACTTTCATAGAAAATTGGGTAAGATGATCCCTTTTTTCTCAGTTTCCTACGTACTCGCTCCCTTTCTTTCTCTCTCTTTCTCTCTCTCTCTCTCTGTTTATCTCTATGCCTTAACCCGTCTTACTTTTTGCTTACCATTAGTGACGCGGTGTTTCCTCTTACCTCCCTGTAATAATGCTTATATTTTTTAGCCTGAATACAAGGTTGTAAATAGAGGTGGGTCCCTATTTTGTCTGGGGCATGCTAAAAAAGAAGTGTATTAGTCTTCTGGTGTGTCTTTTGTAGTATAAGGCTTATACGTAGACACTTATAGGAATACACAGCTAGACATTATACTATAGTTCTGTTATTCTATTCATTTCTGAAAAAAAATAATATCGTTATGTGGTTATTTTTCTAAAAGGTGCTCGACTAACCTATGCGCCTTGAATTCTCCTCACAAGTCATTCGTAGTAAGAACTCGTCTCGTAACCAAAATGAGAAAAAAATTATTTCCTTCGTATGCCTAATGACGAGGGAAAACGTAATAGATACGGCTTAGTCGCGTCTATGGAACACATTATCGTTGAACTGCTTCGCTGGTTATTACAAGTTGGTCGTCTTTTAATCAAATGTTTACGGGCTATTGTCAAAAAATCTTCCAATTCAATGAGTAATCAAAGGCAGCTTATACAATGTAAATAATTCCAGTTATCTTTCATGTCACATTCATTTCATTAATAACTAGCGGGATCTGTGGAAATTCTACGAGGGATTCATTCATGTGTAATATATTGAGGTCTTCCTTCTGTAAATATTCGGCGTAAATGGAGATGCTCTGATAATATTTTAGCTCTTTTGTTAAAACTGCAAAATATTTACAATTGCCAGCAGGGATGGCCGGCATAGCCTGAACGTAACGCACGCTTCAATATGATAATATTTAATAAATAATTCTTGCGATTTCCAGTATATTATTATATAGTTAATGGTATATCGATTTTTAGATATTATGAAGTTGCGATGTCAAAAATAAAAAATATATATCCATATGACATAGGTGCATCAGCTTGAATAGAAACCGAAACGAAATTACACACACACACACACACACACACACATATATATATATATATATATATATATATATATATATATATATATATATATATATATGTAAATGAGGGGGGTCACCATGTGTATTTTTATCCATTATTTTATTATTCTGTATTTTGGATTTTTTTTAAAAGTTATATTTAGATCAATGTAATAATGTTTTTAAATCATTGAAATAGTTTTTAACGCGTTTCAGACGTTCTGTGAAGCGTCCTCTTTAGAAATATTTAAAATGTAAAACATTTAGAATATACTTAAGATGTGTTTAAACTGTAAAATAGCATTTTCGTAGTTCATTAGAAAATTCAATGGCAATTAATAAGTATTGTTGATATCGGCAAACAAACTGAAATGTCAATGATTAAAAAAAAACTTTTTACCAAGTAAACACATTTATTTATTGAAACAACATTTCTGATGATTACAAGAATTTTATCAAGAGAATTCACGCATTTTCCTCTTTTGCGTGTCAAACTGTGGGTGGCAATATTTAGAGCTCTTTTGATGTTGTTGAAATCACGGTTTTGGTCGTGCACGTGTGTCAAATATCAGAAAATGTATTATTTGTAGAGAGAACAGTTGCTATACACAAAAAATTAAATACAACAAATCTAGTTCACGAATCCTACTACGTCTGTAGGTATGTCTGTCTTTTTGTCTGTCCTTCTCTCTCTCTCCGAATTGTAAAGCTCTCTCTGTCTCTCTCTCTCTCTCACACACACATACACACACGCATATATATATATATATATGTATATATATATATATATGTATATATATATATATATATATATATATATATATATTAAAAAAAAGTCTACATGTACGTTGGTTTTTCTGTTTTGTCTATACTTATTTGTAGACAACGGATTTTCTTAATTATATAATATTTTTTTTTTCTTTTCTTGACTTCATCTCCTCCCCTGTTTTTCCATTCTCATTCGTTAATTTAATGCAACTTACCGACGAGATCTATTGAAATGGGTCGGTCGAAAGGTTAACCTCTAGATCCATTAATTTTTTTACACGTAATTTCGTATGGATCCTTTTTTTTATTCGATGTTTTTTTTTTTACCTATAATTCTTTTTAGTCGATTTGTCTCTATACAATTTCCCGTTTCTCTCTTTTTTTTCTTCACCCATAATGACTCCATTCATACTTTTCAAAGCAATAATAAAATTGTGTACCACGAAACATTTGTTTATATATATATATATATATATATATATATATATATATATATATATATATATATATAAATATATATATATATACCCCGTGTATCGCTTTCTTAAAGGTCAATACATTTTTAATTTGGAAATTGCTATGAAACGCATAGACGTAAAATTTGGTTTACTGGAAAGGAATAACAAGATGATCGAGTTTCCTGAATTTTTAAAAATTTGCAGAACATTTTGAAAGTTATTAACATTTCTCTATTTTCCAGTAATTGTACGTGTGTATCGCTTTATTGCAAGTGGCTTAGAATTTATATTTTCGGTAATAAAACAATATTCTAATATTATATATCTATTTATATTAAATAAAGAACATATCCATTAACAACGTTAACCGAAAACGAAAACGAATTTCATATTATTTTGTTTAAGAAAATAATTATCTATCCATATAACGCCTATGCTTCAAAAAACCTTTGAATAGCTTCTTGTCAGCTAATGATATTAGTCGGCGGATTTGAGATGATGTGAAGCCATCGGAAACTTCAAATTTTTCCATTTCCTCCAAATTTCACTCTTTGACAAAAAGTCAACATCTCCTTCATAAAAGTTCATATTTATTATTGAGCAGAGAGAACAAGGTGGCCATGTCATCAAATTTTCTCCCCTAATCTTTAATGACTTAAGGTAGGACGTCGTAGCCTTGGCTGAGTAAGATGGCGCATTGTCGTGCATAAAACTCAATTTACGGTTGCGCGACAAAAAAAAAGAAAAGTCATCAAGCCATAGTGACAACTGCTCATTTAAAAATAAAATATCAGACTGTCTTGTCAGTTTGAAACCTTTTATCACCTAAAATGGTCCAAATTGTTTATTGCAGATTGTTCTAGCCCAAAACATGATACTTCCACCTTCTTGTTGATAAGGGAATCGATGAGGGGTAAGAAATCTAAAAGGTATCCAAACTTTTACCAACCCATTTGGTTCATCAATGGTTGCTCTGGCCTCATCGATGAAAAAACATTTTCAAAGCTGGTTTTCATATATTTGTTAGCCCAGGCCAAACGTTTGGTTTAAAACAGGTCTTGCTATGAGCTTAATTCTCAGTGTAATTTTGTTTAACATCTGCCTGCTTCCCACCTGACTACAACTTGGATGTCTTCAAGTCCAATGTTAACAAATTCGTAATGAACCTCCCCCTTAAGTAAACACTTCATCAAATCTCCACACTAACGTAATGTACTTGCAATAACCCTTATCCCTGAGTGGCTTCCGGGCCTTGATAAGTGTTGACCACTGTGTAAAAAAAAAGAAAGATTGCTTTTGGGTTTTCTGAAAAAGGAATGTATTCCAGCCTTGGTCAATACAGCAGCACTGTTTATGCCTTGCTGCTTGATAAGCGGAAGTGTCCTGTTTTGATAACTTTTTTAACATCACGAGCCGAAACTGAGTTTTGGATAATCAACGAATTAAAACAATGTTGTTCGATCCAACGTCCTTGGTTAGATCTACAAGATATAAACCTTCTGCAAGACCTGCAACAGCTTGTTCTTATTCACTAGCTGTCAATCCGCCGTTTAAAGGAATTTTGGGAGGCCTCATCTAAAGGGATACACACATAAAATTACTAGAAAATAGAAAAAAAATAGCATGATTTTCAAAATATTTATTCAAATTCCACAAGGGAGATATGGCACCTTGTTATGCTCTTCTATTGTACGAAATTTTACGTCCCTGCGTTTCATAACAATTTCAAAAATAAACAAAAAATATTGACCTACAATAAAGCGAGTTCGTCTAGATTGCGAGGATTATTTGCATAAAGCTTTTGTTTTAAAGTCTTCCAAAGATACAAATCACATGATGACAAGTCAGGTGAACGTGGTGGCAATAACCCTTTGCTTATTGTTCTCTCATTCGTAAACATATCAGGAACTCGTGTTACTGATCTATGAGAGGTGTGCCATGTAGTGTCATTACATTTGGAAAATGCATGCGTTTTGTCTTGTGGCGTAAATTGATTATAAAGAAAGATTAGAGAGTTTGGTCTACTTTAATGTTGGCCAGCCCCCTCTCTCTCTCTATGTCTCTATCTCTATCTCTATCTCTCTCTCTCTCTCTCTATATATATATATATAAATGTATATATATATATGTATATATATAAAAGAGAGAGAATAAATTATCATTTATTCTCTCCCCCCTCTCTCTCTCTGTATATATATATATATATATACATATATATATATATATATATATATGTTTTCATCTATTATCTATATTGCTCTGTAATTATATTGAGCTTCTTAAATAAGAATTGATATATAATAAAAAATATATTTATACAGATATATATATATATATATATAACTTGAATTACATCAGATATAATATATTATACCAGATATAATATATATATATAACTTGAATTGCATCAGATATAATAAATTATATCAGATATAATATATATATATATATAACGTGAATTACATCAGGTATATATATATATATATATATATATATATATTACATCATATATATATATATTACATCATATATATATATTATATCATATATATATATATATATATATATATATATATATATATATATATATATATAACTTGAATTACATCAGCTCTTATCGAACCCGAAACCAAAACTGGTGCAAAATAATGGGTAAAATTATTTATATAATAAAAAAATGATTTTAGTGTCATTAGTTATAATCGAAACCGAAACTAAAACTCATGAGAAAATTCTTGGTTTACTTTTTTTATTACAAGAAATGGAAGTCCGTGAAAATTAAACGACACAAAATAAATAACACAAACGCAAGTCTATTAATATATAGATAAGTTATATTATTGCATCATACTATTCCAGAAGCGAGCAATCGCTTGTTCTTGAAGAAGATTATTAACCCCCGCCCCCCCGGACGAGATAAATAGCTTTTGTAAATGATGGATGAGAACGGTCAAAAGGGGACAGGTTCCCCTTATCCTCCATCCGCCATCGATTAAATCCACCCAACGATAACAATTTAAAAACTTGACACGTAAAAAGAAAGACGATATCTATTCGTGAAAGTTTGTCTTTGTAATAATTGGTTGAAATAATGCAATCTAACAATTTCCAATAACTCACCATGATCATAGATCGTGTTAAGAAGCAGAAGAAACAAAAACACTTAATAAAAGCAAATGCAGATGATGTGGATAAAGATACGAAACAATAATCTTCATAATAAAATGACTACGTAAAATCATGTTTTGTCAAGAAGTGTCATGGCAAAACTATTTAACATATCAAACATTACCGGGCATCGTAAGAATTAAATTCATTACTAATTACTAATTTCTATTACTATTAATTATTACTATTACTAATAAATTCATGTGTATTATAATCAAAATATTAAACATGACATCTTAAATTTATAAGTTTTCGTTTTTTTATACTAACACAGAACCAATAGCTACCACAATGAAAACAGCAACAATAAACAGAAAATGAATACTGTGTGGACAAAGAGACGAATAATAAACAACATGAATAGCGAATGCACCAAACTAGTATTAAAAACATACGGGGATAGACAAAATCAAATGAAGAAGGCAGTACACGGTGAACTGTGAACAACTGCATTCTGAGCATCCATACAATTATTAATAACCGGTAGCGTTACTTGAATGCAGAAGACACAAAATCCTTTAGGACATGGAAGTAAACACTTATAACACAGTCAAAGTCTACTCTAACAATCACAAAAATAAAAACAATAACAACGACAAAAAACGACAACAGCAACAACGCCAAAACCGACAATTAGTAGTAATTCATGTTTACATATTTCTCTTGTTGCTAAGTTAAAAATAATAAGAAAACAAATAAGACCTTATTTTTTTGGTCTATGTTTGTTCATACGTTTCTATAGCCTTCTCGTTATGGTTCTTGTTTATTCACGCAAAGTACCTATCGCTGAAAATTAGAGTTTCATGCTTTCATTATCATCAGTGAAGGAAATGACGATTGCTAACTGTTGGAAAATACGAAACTAAAACAAAGCTAGCTCTGACTCAATTAAACACGCATACACACACACACACAAACATGTATATATATATATATATATATATATATATATATATATATATACAGAGAGAGAGAGACAGAGAGAGAGAGAGAGAGAATAAATGATAAATGGTTTGATAAAAATTCAATATGGCCTAATCTAAAAATAAAAAAGGTATTTGCAGGTTCTCTTCAAATTCTCGGATTTTAATCATGTCAAATAACATTTCATTTCCTTTTGACGGATTGATTGTTGCTCTTTCTTCTGATAAGTTACAGGCATAATAGATTCACTGATTGATATAATGATTAAGCGATTGATTTTGCGCTACGAAACAGATACTGTCAAGCATTGTATAAGTCACCTGAATTAAAGGAATAAATTATAAGAGGGTCAACATCATGACTTTCGAAATATAACTTCTTGTCATTTATCCTCTATATTGCTCTGTAATTATATTTAGCTTCTAAAAAAAGGATTGATATATATTATGAGAAAATATATTTCTACAGAAATATATATATATATATATATATATATATATATATATATATATATACTAGCATGGGTGCCCGGCGTTGCCCGGTTGTTTGGAGGTATGCTGAGCAAAAAAAAAAAGGTAAATTTTTTTTAACGTAGACCCCCTATTATGACCCCTTAACTTTTATTGTTTTGGGCTCAAATCAAGTTATTAAGTTAGATCCATTTCCATAGAACCTATATCTAATATTTCAAGTCTTTGACCCCAATTTGTCGGAGGAGTTTGGTAGAGTTCTTAAAGGTCAAATCGTTGAACTTTGACCCTTTAACAGCAAATTTCTGGCCGACAACCGATCACATATATTTTCCCAAATCTCAGTACCCTGTATATCAAATTTAGAGTCTGTAGGCTAAAAAATTACAGAGTTATTTCGTAGGGAAATGTACACAGACAGACACGCAGATACACAGACACACAGACTCCTTCACTTTTATAGATATACTAGCATGGGTTCCAGGTGTTGCCAAGGTCTTTGGAGGTGTATATTGAGAAAAAAAGGGCAATTTTTTATAAATTTTACCCCTATTATGACCCCTTAAAATTAATTGTTTCGGGCTAAAATTGATTTATTAAGTTAGATCCATTTCCAAGGAACCTATATCTAGAATTTCAAGTGTTTAGACCCAAAATTGTCGGATGAGTTTTGTAGAGTTCTCAAAGGTCAAGTCGTATAACTTTGACCCCTTACCAGCCAAATTTTTGGCCGACAACCGATCACGTAGATTTTCCCAAATCTCAGTACCCTGCATATCAAATTTCGAGTCTGTAGATTTAAAATCAACATAGTCATTGCGAAGGAAAATATACACAGGCACAGACGTTCACTTTAAATATATATATATATATATATATATATATATATATATATATATATATATATATATATATATATATATATGTATATAAAATGAAAATTACAATTGAATTTACCAAAATGATCCAAGATGGTAAAATTAAAGTAAATTATAAATATTAAAGAATTAATATTTATAAAATTATCTCAGCCAGATATAAAAGCTCGATAAAAACAAATAAGATATAGAGCTTAGAATATGAGCAAACAGTTAATAAAATATGTTAAAAACACTTTGAAATGCGTTAAAAACATATTTAATCTGAAAAGAAAACACTAGATAAATGGATAGTGCTTAATCCGCGGAGTTTCGAAGAAATACTCTTCTTCTCATCAGAGGGTAGGAATTAGCAAAATGCAGGATCGGTTTTTGCATGCAGAAGTAATTTATGAAACAACAAGTAAGTCAAAGATCTTACTTGAAAACAATATATATATATGTATATATATATAGTAATTTATAAAATATATATGGTGCCATATATATTTTATAAATTACTAACTAGCTCTACCTACGTATTGAACACTTTTGAAGTAAATACTTAAAGTTTACGCATAAATCTATACTGTCGTATATTAAATTTGTGTGAGTAAATGAAGTAGTTATATATATATATATATATATATATATATATATATATATAACTACTTCATTTACTCACACAAATTTTAATGAAGTAAATGAAGTAGTTATATATATATATATATATATATATATATATATATATATATATATATATATATATATATAACTACTTCATTTACTCACACAGGTCTGTATGTCGATGACTAAAATATATTTTATAAAGCTCCCCTCTTCGGTAGAGCACTCTCGTAAATAATCTTACTCGCTACTTAATTTAGCTGAAATAATGCGAAGCTCGCGATTTGTTTACAAACAAAATGTTTGAGCCCTCTACGAGTGGCGGACGGATGTTTATTTTAATAGGCATTCGGACAGTTTAATTTCGGCCACCGATTCCGTAGTCAGGGGGTAGGACTGCCGACTGTCATCACGACGGTTCTAGGTTCGATCCTCGGCTTGGGAGAGGTGTTAGTCTAGCGGCACTGATGAGTTGTGAAACAACGAAACAGGTCTGTATGTCGATGACTAAAATATATTTTATAAAGCTCCCCTCTTCGGTAGAGCACTCTCGTAAATTATCTTACTCTCTACTTAATTTAGC